>NC_029773.3:37375352-37427476 GCF_000817695.3 Arachis duranensis | reverse complement strand
TATATAAAATATTTAAAATTATAAAAATATAGACCTTTTTAAGTCACTCTCAAAACCGTGACTATAGATCCTTTTAAGTCATCCTCTAAAACTATGACCATGAACCCTTTTAGGTCACCCTTGCAAAAAACCGTGACCATAGACTCTTTTAGGTCACTCTCCAAAATCGTGACCATAGACCGCTTTAGGTCACCTCCCAAAACCGTGACCATACACCCTTTTTGGTTACCCTTTCGAAAAACCGTGACCATAGACCCCTTTAGGTCACCTCTCAAAACCGTGATCATAGACCGCTTTAGGTCACCTTCCAAAACCGTGATCATAGACCCTTTTAGGTTACACTTTCGAAAAACCGTGACCAAAGACCCCTTTAAGTCACCCCCCAAAACCGTGACCATAGACCTCTTTAGGTCACCCTCTAAAACCGTGACCATAGACCCTTTTTGGTCACCCCCTAAAACCGTGACCATAGACCCCTTTAGGTCACCTCCAAAACCGTGACCATAGACCCCTTTAAGTCACCCCTCAAAACCGTGACTATAGACCCTTTTAGGTCACCCCCCAAAACCGTGACCATAGACCCTTTTAAGTCACCCTTTTTTAAAAAATCGTGACCATAGACCTTTTTTGGTCACTTTAAAAAACCGTGACCATAGACCGCTTTAGGTCACCCCCAAAACCGTGACCATAGACCTTTTTAGGTCACCCCCCAAAACCGTGACCAGAGACCCTTTAGGTCACCCTTTTTTGAAAAACCGTGACCATAGACCCTTTTAGGTCACCCTTTTTTGAAAAACCGTGACCATAGACCCTTTTTGGTCACCCCAAAAAACCGTGACCATAGACCCCCTTTAGGTCACCCTCCAAAATCGTGACTATAGACCCTTTTAGGCCACCCTTTTTTAAAAACCGTGACCATAGGTACTCTATGGTCACCTTTTTTTAAAAAATCGTGACCATACCTTTTTTTTGTCACGGTAAAAAACCGTGACCATAGACCTTCTATGGTCATGGTTTTTTACCGTGACCAAAAAAACCGTGGCCATAGACCCAAAATGTTGTAGTGTGGACAGAGGAGAGTTAGTACTTCAATTGAATGATGACTACCTTATGTTTAAGGCTCAAGAATATTCTTCTGTAAATATGGAGAAGAAGCATGAAAAGCTTCATCCAATTCTCTCCATACAAAGTCAAGCAGTGCCAGCACTTTCAAACTCTAAGTTTGGTGCCCATTAAGTTCTGAGTCTCTATGAAGCTCTCTGAGAGCTCACTGTCAAGCTATTGACATTAAAGAAGCGCTTATTGGGAGGCAACCCAATGTTATTTAATTATATTATTTTTTTATAGACATTTGTTTTCCATTGCCATGTTATGTTTTCTTTAGGTTGATGATCATGTGGAGTCACAAAAATAGCTGCAGAATTAAAACGAAATAAAAAACAGCATAAAAAATAGCACACCCTGGAGGACAGGCTTACTGGCGTTTAAATGCCAGTAAGGATAGCAAAATGGGCGTTTAACGCCCAAGCAGGCAGCATTTTGGGCGTTCAGAAAAATGCCCAATAAAGAAAGATTCCTGGCGTTTAACGCTAGTCAGGCTGGCTGGGCGTTAAACACCCAAAGAGGCAGTCAAGTGGGCGTTAAACGCCAGAATGGAAAGCATTCTGGGCGTTTAACGCCAGGATGACACAAGGGAGGTGATTTTGTTTCCAATTCGATTTTTTTTTCATTTTTTCATGTTTTAATTCATAATTTTTTGCATCAAACATATTTTAAACATTCATCTTTCAATTTCTATTTTCAAAAATTAATAATTTTTCCAATTCTTTTTAATTCTGTTTCAATTCTTTTCAATTCCTTCCAAAATGTTTTCAAAACTTACATATCTTTTCAAATTCTTTTCAACTCTTTTTAATTTTTCTTGTATAAAGTAATAAGTTTTCAAAATTAATTGCATCATTCTTTTTTTACTCCCTTTTATCTTATTTTGCTCGAGGACGAGCAAACCTTTTAAGTTTGGTGTGGAAAAAAAATCTGCTTTTTGTTTTTCCATAACCATTAATGGCAACTAAGGCCGGAGAAACCTCTAGAAAGAGGAAAGAGAAGGCAGTTGCTTCCAACTCTGAGTCATGGGAGATGGAGAGATTCATCTCAAAAGCCCATCACTAGAAAGAGGATGGAGTAAACAAGAGAGCCCACTCATAGACCTCACCAAAGAGCCATAAGAGAGGAGCAACAAAGGCAAGGAAGAGACATAGAGGAGCTCAAGAACTCCATTGGTTCTTCAAGAGGAAAAAGAAGCCACCATCACTAAGGTGGACACATTCTTTAATCTCCTTGTTTATTTTCTTTTCTATTTTCGGTTTTTATGCTTTATGTTTTGACTATGTTTGTGTCTTCATTACATGATCATTAGTGTCTAGTGTCTATGTCTTAAAGCTATGAATGATTCCATCAATCTTTCACCTATCTTAAATGAAAAATATTTTCTGAAAAAGAAAAAGAAGTACATGAATTTCGAATTCTATCTTGAAAATAGTTTAATTATTTTGATGTGGTGGCAATACTTTTTGTTTTTTGAATGAATGCTTGAACAGTGCATATTTTTTATAGTGAAGTTTATGAATGTTAAAATTGTTGGCTCTTGAAAGAATAATGAAAAAAGAGAAATGTTATTGATAATCTGAAAAATCATAAAATTGATTCTTGAAGCAAGAAAAAACAGTGAAAAACACAAAGCTTGTGAGAAAAAAAATATTTTGCAAAAAATAAAGAAAAAGAAAGAAAAAAAAAGTAAGCAGAAAAAGCCAATAACCCTTTAAACTAAAAGGCAAGGGTAAAAAGGATCCAAGACTTTGAGCATTAGTGGATAGGAGGACCCAAAAGAATAAAATCCTGGCCTAAACAGCTAAATCAAGCTGTCCCTAACCATGTGCTTGTGTCATGAAGGTCCAAGTGAAAAGCTTGAGACTGAGTGGTTAAAGTCGTGATCCAAAGCAAAAAAAGAGTGTGCTTAAGAACTCTGGGCACCTCTAACTGGGGACTCTAGCAAAGCTGAGTAACAATCTGAGATGGTTCAGCCAGTTATGTGTCTGTGCCATTTATGTATCCGGTGGTAATCTTAGAAAATAAAATGCTTAGGGTCACGGCCAAGACTCATAAAGTAGCTGTGTTCAAGAATCAACATGCTAAACTAGGAGAATCAATAACAATATCTGAATTCTGAGTTCCTATGGATGCCAATCATTCTGAACTTCAAAAGATAAAACGAGATGCCAAAACTGTTCAGAAGCAAAAAGCTACTAGTTCCGCTCATCTAATTGGAACTAAGCTTCATTGATATTTTGAAATTTATTGTATTTTCTCTTCTTTTTATCCTATTTTGTTTTTGGTTGCTTAGGGATAAGCAACAATTTAAGTTTGGTGTTGTGATGAGCGGATAATTTATATGCTTTTTGGCATTGTTTTTACATAGCTTTTAGTATGTTTTAGTTATTTTTATTATATTTTTATTAGTTTTTTTACAAAAATCACATTTCTGAACTTTACTATGAGTTTGTGTCTTTTTTTGTAATTTCAGGTATTTTCTGACTAAAATTGAGGGACCTGAGCAAAAGTCTGATTCAGATGCTGAGAAAGGACTGCAGATGTTGTTGGATTTTGACCCTCCTTCACTCGAAGTGGATTTTCTAGAGCTGCAGAAGCCCAATTGGCGCGCTCTTAATTGCGTTAGAAAGTAGACATCTTGAGCTTTCCATCAATATATAATAGTTCATATTTTTCCCGATATTTGATGGCCCAAATTGGCGTTCAAATGCCAACTAGAGACCCTTTTCTGGCGTAAAACGCCAGAAATGGCACCAGAACTGGAGTTAGACGCCCAAACTGGCATCCAAACTGGCGTTTAACTCTAGAAAAGGCCTATGCACATGTAAAGCTCAATGCTCAGTCCAAGCACACACCAAGTGGGTCCCGGAAGTGGATTTCTGCATTATCTGCACTTAGTTACTTATTTTCTGTAAACCTAAGTTACTAGTTTAGTATAAATAGCACTTTTTCCTATTGTATCTTTAGACTGGTTAGTTGTGCGGAGTTGCAAAAGTGTGATTGCAATTTTGTGTACCATACTTCCGCCACCTTCAACATTCACTTTACCCCATTACTAAGCATACAACTAAGGTTTAGGGGCTAAAAGAGTAAAAATAGAGGTTTAGATGTTCTAAATTACATTTTAAAACACAAAACTCACTTTGCTGATTTCAGGGATCATGCGTACGCGTGGGTGGGTTTTTCGTTGCTCGTGTACGCAAGCACCCTGCTCGCGTACGTGAGATTCTCAAGCCGAAAAGGTTGGTCGCGTTGCATGCAGTGTCACGTATGCAAGTTCTGTAAAATGGGTAAAAATGCTAAATGCTACAGAATTTGAATTTTGCACACCGAAATTTTGACGCGCATAACTTTCTCGTTTTAAAATATTTTTCATCCGTTCTTCAAACAGCGTAAACTTCACAGACCCAATTTTCATATGAAATGAGTTTGAAACCATTTGGGGGTATGGAAGCCGAATTATGGCTCACCAAATTTGCAATAGCCCAGAACACCCGCTAGTACGATATTGTCCTCTTTGACACACAAGGCCTCATGGTTTTGCCTTTGACGATAGGGATAATAGCTAAAATCCCCCACACTCACTCGTCAAAACGCGTCATGCTAGGGAGAGGTATCTACACCCTTATCAGGCAAGCTTCGTTTCCCTCCCCAACCGATGTGGGACCTTACAATCCACCCCCCTAAGGGAGCCCAACGCCCTCGCTGGCACATCGATCCGGGCTCTGGCTCTAATACCGTCTGTAACAGGCCAGACCACCCACTAGCACAATATTGTCCACTTTGGCACACAAGGACTCTCGGTTTTGCCTTTGACGATAGGGATAATAGCTGAAACCCCACACTCACTCGTCAAAACGCGTCATGCTAGGGAGAGGTATCCACACCCTTATAAGGCATGCTTCGTTCCCCTCCCCAACCGATGTGGGCCCTACAATACTAAATGTAACACCCTAATTAGCCTAAGCCTTACCTCGCGTTGTAAAGCAAAGGTTAATCAAAGGCTACGATAGTTCTAAGCTTTTACACATATTATATAGAAGGAGTTAATAATATCCCGATGAAGAATATAGCTCAAAAATAGGATTTCAAAAGTGCAAAACGTACTAATGAAGCTACTGACTTAAAGCATAAAAAAACAAGTATAGAATAACAAACATCATAATATAATATAGTATAATATCATAAGACGCTAGCCACGACTTGCGGAGTTTAAGCCGGCTAGCCAAATACAGATCGTATATGAAATAAGACAATAAAAATAGCTTATGCAAGTTTTGTCCTCTGAGATACAAGCCTCTAGGCAAAACAAAATACAAAAGTGAGATACATATACAAAATACATCAAAGACTCAAAAGAAATATCCGGATCCTCCGCTTCTGTCACCAACCAGATAACTCACCGAGTTGGGTTGCGACCTGCATCTGAAAAATACAACAGAAATATGGTATGAGAACCAGAGGTTCTCAGTATGGTAACAGTGCCCAGTGATGTAGGATATAAGACCGCGAGATGCCAAAGGCAATCCTAGACTCCATATCCATCACAAGAATTCAAACTTAAAGCATTCTAAACCAAATCAGCATAAAAGTAATTTCCTTAACACAACTTAAGCCGTAGTGCCATAAAAGGGTAATCTATCTTAGGGAATTTCTACTCTAATCAAACACCGCTGTCCCACAGCCTTCACCAACCGATCGCCATGCGATCCCATCGCCACCGCCTTTCGAACCTCTTCAACCCCAGTAACAGCACAAGTATATACAATACAAGTAAAACACAAGTAGAGGTATATACAATAAATAATACAGGTAGCAATTAGACATGTTAAACAGATAGGGAAAACAATGTCATGTCGGCAAAGCATACAAATAGGTAGAAGATGCATATGATGAATGCATGCCCTATTGGCTGTGATATCACATTGTTTGTTCAATTGCCAACCTGACACATCTCCATGGGGATGTTTCCCTTCAGATTCTTGGTGTGGGAACCCCCGAGATATAGTGCTCGAATCATTGTCCAGGATTTTGCGCCTGCACACTCTGATGATCCGAAGGGATGCGAGCGGGATCTATTGCCTCCGATCTCACATCTAAGCGCAAGCGGGATAAACCACCGCCCTTACGCTGCCACCGCTACCTCGATAAGCGGGATCCAACCTCGGCCCCCTGCCGGGCGCATAGCGTCTCATAATCTCAATGAAAACGTGGTACAGTGATTTTCAAAACATTTTTTGTACAAGATAGATCCATCACTTCATTCAAAGTCCTCGACTCGTTTTCAACCACTGTTCATTAACATTTCAGTTCCTTGATTTCATATTTCATTCATCAACCATCCATCACACATCATCAAACCTTCCCTAGTACAACAGAAACCTAGCACTCCATTTGCTAACTTTTCCCAAATAATTGTGTCTAAGACCCTTAACCCATTTCCCATGTTTGAACACCCACAAATATGCCCAAAAGTCTTAAAAGGTGTTATAGAAGCTTACAACCTCGTGGGGAAGGTGAAATAGTTGAAAACAAAGAAAAATTTGAGAAACAAGGCGTGTGCATCCACACAGGGGTGTGCGTGTGCATGCCCAGAAAATTTTTAAAAGTGTACGTACGCACATGTGTCAAAACTTAAAAAGGTCTGTTCACTCGCACAACCTGTGCCAGTGCCCCCAATAGATTGGCCTCCCCAACGTGTGCGTGCACACAGGTCTGTGCGTATGCACAGGTTGCAATTTTTCATTGGTGTGCGCGTGCACAAGCTGTGCCAGCGCTGCAGGCAGATTGCCTGCCTCTGCGTGTGCGGACGCACATGTCTGTGCATGCGCACAGGTCACCATTTATGCGGAGTGTGCGTGCGCACATACCAGAATACTTAGAATTCTGTAACTTTGTAGAATTTCAAATTTTCAACACCAACTTTGAATGATCAAAAGTTGTGATCGGACAAAGTTCACCAAAATTCAACTTTTCCCCAAAATCACAATTTTCCCAATTCCTTTATCAAACATAACCAAAACCAAACCAAACCAGTCCAAACTCCTCTTTTCATCAAAATCAACCCTCTATGTCATACTACCACAAATTTACCACATTTTTCCTTCAGCTTTCCACATCCACAACATCACATCAATATATCTCATATATTAAACTTCATTAACAATTTTTCAACTATATTACCAATCAATCATCACCAATATCACATTTATCAACATAATCCACTACTCAACTTCACAAATCATTCATCCTCATCATATCATTATTAATCATCATTATCAACTCAAATTCATCATTTCATCAAATATCATCATACAAATACATCCAACAACTTATCAACCATTCAAATCCAATCCTATCCTATGGGTCACTAGCCTAAGTGTCCATGAATATTGTATACTACATAGAGAAAACCGAAACCATACCTTGGTCGATTCTCAATATGAACCAAATGAGCTTCAACCAATATCCAATCACCAATGTAGCTCCTACAAGCACCAACAAGCTCCAAACTCACATTAATTAAGCTATATACATATAAATCACCACAATTCAAACTAGGGCTCAACATAAATCAAAATTTCACAAGAGTTCAAAGCCTCTTACCTTTTTCACAGATTTGGATGTCAAAATCCAAAGCTAAGCAAGGATTAAACTGAACCTAAACACCAAGAATCACAAAAACTTACTTAATCAAAAACCCTAGGTATCCAAAATTTTGGAGAGAAGAAATGGGAGGATTTCGAGCTTACCTCTAGAGTTTCTTAGATGGGTTTTGTAGAACTCTTCACAAGAAACGCGTAGCCGCTGACGGCATGCAAATCGAAGCTCTATAGCTCAAGATATGAGCTTGGGAAGATTGAGGTGAATAGGGTTTTCTTCTTCCTCTCCTCCTTTCTTAATTTCTAAAGTGTGTGTGTGTTTATGAGGTTAGGGTTCATTAAATGAACCTTTATATGTGTTGGTTTTGGGCCCAACTTGGGCCCGGTTTATCCTGTTAGCGTTTTTAACCCGTTTGGCCCAACTTCAGGCCAAACTTTTTAAAATTAACGCCCGGTTCTCCATTTCTAATGTTTTTCTAAGGTTTTTGACTGTTTTTACTTTCTCTCGAGTAGCGCCGGGTAGACTTGAACCGGTTGAACCGGTTGAACTGGTTCAACTGCCAGTTCACGGTTTTTCAGAAGGACCCACTGAGTCCAAAAATGATGTTTAAAACCTCAAATTCTCACTCTAACTTTTTGGAATCAAAATTGGTTAATATAAGCACTTAATTAACCAGTTTGATTAATTGCGGTTCTTACATTCTCTTCACCAAATAAGAAATTTTGCCCTCAAAATTTGAATTACCTAAGAAAAGCTCGGGATAATCCTTTTACATCTCGGATTCCAATTCCCAAGTATGCTCTTCAACTCCTACTCACTTCTAAGCAACTTTGACCAACTGAACTTCTTTTCCTCGCAACTTCTTTACACTGGTGTCATCAATTCTAATCGGTGTCACTTGGAAAGTCAAGTTTTCCCTCAACTTGACCGTCTCAGGCTCCAACACATGAGCCATGTCCGACCTTTGCTTACGGAGTTGTGAGACATGGAACACGTCATGTAGGTTAGATAGGTGAGGTGGCAAAGCCACTTGATATGCCACCGGCCCGAAATGCTAAGGATCTCAAACGGTCCTATATACCTCGGATTCAACTTTTTGGTCTTGATTGCTCTTCCAATCCCAGTTGTGGGTGTAACTCGTAGAAACATGTGCTCTCCCACTTTAAACTCTAACGGTTTCCTTCTCTGATCCGCATAACTCTTTTGTCGACTATGAGCAGTCAAAATTCTTTCTCGTATTTTCTTAATCTTCTCCGTAGTCTCTGCTACCATGTCTGGACCCAATACACTTGCTTCACCCGATTCATACCAACAAAGTGGAGACTGGCACTTTTGTCCATACAAAGCCTCATACGGAGCCATCCCAATGCTCGCATGAAAGTTGTTGTTGTACGCAAACTCCACCAATGGCATGTAACGGTCCCAACTTCTAGGTTGATCCAAAACACATGCTCTCAGCATATCTTCCAATGTTTGAATAGTCCTTTCCGGCTGTCTGTCTGTTTGTGGATGATACGCCGTACTAAGACATAGCTTCATACCGAAAGCTCTTTGGAAAGCTCCCCAAAGTCTTGAAGTGAATCAGGGATCACGGTCCGATACTATGCTCGATGGCACACCATGCAACCTTACTATCTCCTTTATATACAGCCTTGCTAACTCTTCCATAGAGCAATTTACTTGAATAGGCAGAAAATGAGCAGATTTGGTTAAGCGATCCACGATCACCCAAATCGCATCGAATCCCGACCTAGTCCTCCATAAACCGGTCACAAAATCCATTGAAATTCCTTCCCACTTCCATTAAGGAATTTCAAGTGGTTGAAGCATTCCCGACGGTTTCTGATATTCTATCTTCACCTTCTGACACGTTAGGCACTTTGAGACATGTTCTGCTACATCCCACTTCATACTAGGCCAGCAGAACATAGTCTTCAGATCATGGTACATCTTAGTACTTCCATCACAAGAATTCAAACTTAAAGCATTCTAAACTAAATCAGCATAAAAGTAATTTCCTTAACACAACTTAAGCCGTAGTGCCATAAAAGGATAATCTATATTAGAGAATTTCTACTCTAATCAAACACCGTTGTCCCACAGCCTTCACCAACTGATCCGCCATGCGATCCCATCACCACCGCCTTACGAACCTCCTCAACTCCAGTAACAGCACAAGTATATACAATACAAGTAAAACACAAGTAGAGGCATATACAGCAAATAATACAGGTAGCAATTAGGCATGTTAAACAGATAAGGAAAACAATATCAAGTCGGCAAAGCATACAAACATGTAGAAGATGCATATGATGAATGTTTGCCCTACTGACTTTGATAATTTTTTTATCAAGCGAATTTTTTTTTAATTATTATTGTGAATGACCACATTTTTTTAAAGAAAATAAAAAATCTAAAAATTTAATTTTGTTCTGAATTTTTTGTGTACATCTTCTAAACCTCTTGTTAAATATAAAAGTTTTTTTGTTATTTATAAAAATATAATATTTATTAATTTTTTTATTGTATTTTAAAATTATTCCAGAACTATTTTGTCGATAAGTAAATTGACTTAGTTTAAGTTTACAAAACTCTGTATTTATTGGTTTTCTAAGTAGAACCAAATTAAACCATTATATTCCAATAATTCATAAAAAAGAACAATTATTAACTGTTTCATCATTTACTTAACAGTACAATTAGGTATTCATTAAATTTGTCCTTCATTCAGTCTTTTTATTCCATTAATTTAAAAAAATAAAATAAACACATCAATAGATTTATTTTTTTAATTTAAATACAAATCTACAAAAACAGATTAATTATAGTTAAAATTTAAAATTTAAAATTTAAATCTTATAAATCCTAACAATCCCAAATAAAATTTTAAAAAGTCCAAATCAAATTTTCACTAGTAAAACCTTCCCTCCATAAAGATTTAGAGCTGCAACGCCTCCCTTTCTTCATCTGTGGCCGCTTTCGTCTTCTCCCGCGTTGCGCACCTCCTCTACGACAATCTCCTTCTTTGGTGACACACACCTCCCCTGCACCTTCTTCGTTGATGCGTGCCTTCCCATGTCTCCTCTGTCGCGTCACATGCCTTCTCTATTTCTGATAATTTTGTTTGTGCAATTCTAAAAAATTTTGGTTGAATTTGTTTATGAAGATATGTTATTTTCTATGTCCATATATAAGTTTTTTTACATAAATTTTAGATGTATTGATAAAATATTTAGAGTGCATTCTATAATGTTAGATGTGTATTTGAGTCTAATTTTTTCTGTGTCCAATATGTAATTTAAAAAACCACAATGCCAATAATTTAGATGTGTCAATACATAATTTTGGATGTGTTTATATTGTTTATTTAATTTTAGATGTATTTTTGACATGAAATTTGAATATTTTGAATAAGAAAAAAGATAATTAAAGTGAGTTTAATTTATTTTAAAAACTCCACTGATTTTTTTTAAATTAGTACACAAAAAATTGTTACAAATTTTATGATTCGGTTTGTGAAAAATCAATACATTGTAAGTGGTTATAAGTTTTACGGTCACAAATATAATAATAAATTAAATAAAAATAAAAGTAATTTTTTAAAAATAAAAAACATGATTAATTAAAAAATTAAAATAATAAAATATTAAATTTAAAAGTTAAATAAAAAACAATATTTAAAGAATGAGTAGTTTACTTAATTTTCCCCGTAAAGTCCAAATCATAATGCGATACCATTATCATGATAAATTCATGATTAATGAAAAATCAAGAAAATGCATTTAAGATAATAAAATTAAGAAGGGAGACCTTCTATCATGTTTTGCTCTAACACATCATGCATCTTTTTTGCATAAAAATTCTTTAAATGCAGTTAGGATATGAAACGTGGGAAATCTGAACAACTTGCCCATATACTTTATTCTACATGCTTAATATCTTGGGCAAAAATCACGGATTGATTTAAAGCTGTATCAGATGCACACAAAAAGGTGGAGCCGTTTCATATGAAAATAGATGCTATACGAAAATGATTTACTTAACATAAAGTGTTTAGTTTATCTGTTGGTATTTATAGTTACAAAGTTTTAATTAGGTATTCATAGACTAAAAATTTGTAATTAGTTTTCTTGATAAAAATTTTAACTAGTTCTTTATTAATAGTTATCTTAAAAAAATTGATAATTTTAAAATATTTATTTCTAGAATATTTCACACTTTATTCTACATCAACCACAAAAATGAATATTTCATAAAAAATATTCCGTTTTTTAGTTTTTAACAAAAGCTGGTTAGCAGGAACCTAATTAAAACTTTTTATATAATATACAAACTCATTTACAAACTTTAAAAAAAAATTAAGAATCTAATCAAAAGGTGACATTAAATATATAAACATCATATAAACCAATTTAGTACTTAATTTATTAATTTATTATTTAAGTAAATATCGGAGATTCGAATTTTACTTTGTGCATGGAATAATCTATTGGCTAATGACAAACTCTTAAATAGAATTCAGATGTGTGATGAATTAATCTTTGATCCGCCGAATTAAAAGATACCGTGAAAACAAAAAATGTAAACATTATATTGCGAAAAAAGTTGTTTAAAATGACACTGAAATTACAACGACTATACAATTTTGCCAATCTAATGCCATAATTCTCCTGTTAATTGTTAAAGAGGCCATTTTTGTTTATTGTGGCATTTTAATTTGAAATAGACATTATCATTTTTTCTTTTGACGAAGGATATACTCGTGTATGAGAGTGAGAGTGTGTGAGATCAGATAAGAGGCTTTAATGTGATGAAGCCCTAATCTCCTCGTCAAGGGAGAAATTAGAAAATATTTATTACTAGGGGCCAATATTTTTTTTCGTTTTTTATTTTAATAAAAAAATTAAAAAAATAATTATATATATAATTTTTATTAAAAATAACAACCAAAATTTAAAATTTATTTTTTATAAGATAACTGAACATATTGTATATTAAAATACTTAAATACAAATATCTCAAAACTAATTTCAAATATTGTAAATATAGGTTGTTATATACTTGCTTTTACAATCTTTAAATACTATTTAATTTTTTTTAGATGTTTTCTGCAAAATTATTAAAAAAATATATTATGTTTCATGTAAACAATTTAAAATCACAACCATAATAACTTATGCAATGAAAAATAATAATATTATTAGAGCTGAAATAAATTAAAATTTGTAACTTACATAGATAATTGAACTCGATTTTTTTTCTTGATTCAAAGTCATCTATTATTGAATCTGTACTGAAAGTAGGTGTAATTTCTTTCTAAATGTAAATGACTAAATTATCTGCAAGAAATTCGTTTGCCATTTTACTCCGAAGCCTTGTTTTAACAATTTTCATTACCGAGAAAGCTCTTTCTCTTGTTGCTGTAGATACTAGAAGAATCATGACATTGCAAATCAGTCTATCAACCAAATGATAAGTTCTTGATTTTCCTGTTTCTTTCAATCTTGACATTACTCAGAAAGTGTCTGAACATCTTTTAGATGATTCGATATATCAAATGCATAATATTGCAATTGAGCATTCAAAAGAATCCTTTTATGATCAGAAAAATCTGAAGGATAAAACTTTTCAGCTAACTTGCATATATTCTGAATATTAAACAACTTAAAATTATCTTTAGGGTCCAAAACAGTACATAAAGTAAAAAGCTCTATGATTTCCTCATTAAATCTACTATTTAACTCTTGAATTTAAGAGTCAATTGCTGCCAAAAACACATCTACTCGATAATAATGCTCGATTGTTATTTTTGGTTGACGAGATCTACCTCTTCCAACCGTGTATTGTGTACTCATATCAGGGATGTCAATTTCATGTTTCTCACAAAACTTCTTAACAATATCAAGTAAATTGCACCAACCATTATTCCTTAATTTTTGAAGAAGTGGTTTTGATGTGGAAACAACATGTGTTGCATTCAAAATTTCTTGGGAATTTTGTTGTAATGCTTGGCACAAAATATTAGTAATCCCCATAATTTCCTTCATCAAATGTTTACATCCTACCCACCTAATTAAGAAATTTGTCCTCAAAATTCAGATTCAGTTACCTGAAAAGAGGTGTGGGTAGTCCTTTCTGCATATCTGATTCGAGCTCCCAAGTATGGTCTTCAATACCAGCCCAACTCCAAGCTACTTTCACCAAACCGGGATTACTGGAAGTGTCAGATTTTCTCTTACTTGAACTGATTCCGGCTCCAGAACATGGCTTGCATTAAGAGTATATTTACGAAGCTGCGATACATGGAATACATCTTGTAGGTTTGAAAGATGTGGTGGTAAGGAAATTCTATAAGCCACTGGTCCAATCCTCTTCAAAATCTCAAATGGTCCGATGTAACGGGGATTTAGTTTCTTTGTTTTAATTGCTCTACCCACTCCGGTTGTTGGAAGTAACCTTTAGAAACACATGCTCTCCTTCTTCAAATTCTAAAGGCTTCCGCCTTTGATCAGCATAGCTCTTCTGACGACTCTGAGTGACAAGCATTTTGCTTCGGATTTTTTTTATTTGCTCAGTGGTTTCAGATATCATTTTAGGCCCTAATAAGCTCTTCTCTCCAGCTTTATACCAGCATAGTGGGGATTAACACTTCCTCCCACATAAAGCCTCATACGGAGCCATTCTGATGCTTGCTTGGTAGCTATTATTATATGCAAACTCCACTAGTGGCATATACCGATCCCAGCTCGCCGGCTGGTCCAAAACACAAGATCTCAGCATATCCTCAAATATTTGAATCATTCTCTCTGACTGACCATCTGTTTGAAGGTGATATGCAGTGCTTAAGCTTAATTGAGTTCCAAATGCTCGCTGAAAGGCCTCCCAGAACCTTGATGAGAACCGAGGACCTCTGTCAAATACAATAATGGAAGGTACGCCGTGCAATCTCATAATCTCTTTAATGTACAATCACGCTAACTCCTTCAATGTACAGTTCATTTGAATGGGGAGAAAGTGAGCCGACTTTGTTAGTCGATCCACAATCACCTAAACAGCTTCATAACCAGTCCGAGTCCTAGGTAAGCCCGACACGAAGTCCATTGCAATACTTTTCCACTTCTATTGTGGAATATCTAAAGGCTGTAGGGTTCCTGATTGTCTCTGGTGCTCAGTTTTAACTTTCTGACGAGTCAAACACTTGAAAACGTGCAATGCCACATCATTCTTCATTCCTAGCCATCAGAACATCATTTTCAAATCTTGATACATCTTAGTGCTTTCCGGATGGATTGAAAACCCGCTCTTATGGGCTTTTTTCAAGATATTCTGCCGTAAGTTTTCAACATTCGGTACAATGATTCGGTCCTTAAATCTCCATAATCCGTCCTTTTCCTCTAACACTCTCCACCGCTTTCCTTGCTCAATTGCCGACAATACTTTCTGTAATTCTCTATTGTCTTGATGAGCCTTTAGGAGTTCAGCCTTAAAATTACTTGAAATTTACAGCTAACTCAGACACAGAGTCTCAGACTCTTCTCTAACTCCGAATTTCAAACCTTCGAATGCTTTCAGCAACTCTTCCTCCCGCAACATCATCCAAGCAATGCATAGGGATTTCCGGCTCAAAGCGTCCGCCACAACATTTGCTTTTCCAAGGTGGTAGTTCAATTTGAAGTCGTAGTCCTTTAGAATCTCCATCTACCTTCTCTGATGCATATTCAGTTTTTTTGCTCGAGGAGGTACTTCAAGATTTTTTTATCTGAGAAAACGTGAAATTTAACACCATCGAGATAATGTCTCCAAATCTTCAGAGTGAACACAAAGGCAGCAAGTTCTAAGTCGTGAGTCAGATAATTCATCTCATGCGGCCTTAACTGCCGTGAGGCATATACTACGACCTTACGGTGCTGCAGCAGCACGCACCCCAAATCCTTCAGTGATGCGTCACAATACACCTCAAACGATTCACTCCGTTCGGGCAACACTAACACAGGTGTAGTGGTCAACCACTGTTTCAACACTTGAAAGCTTTCCTCGCACTCAGGAGTCCAAACAAAAGGCACATCCTTCCTAGTAACCTTAGTTAAAGGTAAAGCGAGTTGTGAAAATCCTTTAATGAACCTCTGATAATAACCTGCCAAGCCTAGAAAACTCCTAATCTCCGTCACAGAAGCTGGTCGCTCCCAATTTATTACTGCCTCAACTTTAGTAGGATCCACAGCAATTCCTTGCTTGCTTACCACTTGACCAAGAATCTTCACCTCACTTTTCCAAAACTCGCATTTAGATAACTTGGCGTATAATTTCCTATCCTTCAAGATTTGTGGCACAGTTCGCAAGTGATCTGCGTGTTCTGCTTCGGTTTTAGAGTAAATAAAGATGTCATCAATGATGATGATAATGAATTTATCTAAAAATAGATGGAAGATTCAGTTCATATAGTCCATAAATACTGTTGGAGTATTAGTTAACCTGAAAGACATCACCGTGTATTCATAATGACCATATTGTGTTTTGAAAGCTGTCTTCGAAATGTCCTTGTCTCTAACGCTTATCTAATGATACCCGAATTGCAAGTCAATTTTGGAAAACACTCCAGCCCTCTGTAGTTGGTCAATTAGATCGTTGATCCTTGGCAACAGATATTTATTCTTTACAGTAACCTTGTTTAGCTACTAATAGTCAACACATAAGTGCATGCTCCCATCCTTCTTCTTTACCAGTAGCATTGGCGCTCCCCACGGAAAAACACTCAGTCGAATAAAATATTTACCCATTAAATCTTCTAGTTGAGCCTTAAGTTTGGCCATCAATAAAGGTGACATCCTATAAGGAGCACTCGAGATTGGACCTGCTTAGGCACCAATTCAATTGCAAACTCAACCTCTCGATTAGGTAAAAATTCATCAATGTCATCCGAAAACACCTCAGGGAATTCACAAACAACCAGGATTTTCTCTAAGCTTTGGTCATCACCCGAAACACCTGCAGTTAATAGTATAATACCCTGGCATTCACATCTAGAATAGTTCACTATCATGGAGTTTAAGTAATAGCTATTCACCATGACCGGCCCTTTTGATCCTTCCAGCATAAAGTACACTGATTTCTCAGAACAGTCAAGTAAAACATGATTCTTAGACAACTAATCTAGTCGCAAGATAAGATCCAGACCAGTCATCGATAAACAAATTAAATCATGAACGAAATTATGTTGTTGAACCCGAAATGAGACTTATGGACATCCTAGCCTAGTCATAATGGCTTCATGAGTGGCATTATACATCTTCAGATCATAACCCAAGACTACTATTGTTAGCCCTAGTTCATTAGCTCTCTCAAACGCAATGAATGAATGTATTACTCCCAAATCAAATAAAGCATTTAAAATTCTACCGGCTACTTCACAGTTACCTTTGATCAAAGTCTTGGATCCCTCGACACCTGCTGCAGAAGTGGTGTACACTCTTCCTGGCCGCTGCACTCTACCAGTCTCATACTTCTTTTTCTTTGGGCAATTCCAGGCCAGATGTCTGGGCTATCCGCAGTAGAAACACACTCCCAGTCCCATCCTACACAGAACTCCTAGAAGATGCTTTCCGCACCTCTGACAGCTCAAGTTCTACTGTGGCTGTTTTCCAAACCTTTTGCCCTGATTGGCATTATGATTTGGCCTTCTGAAGTTGCTCTGACCTTGATTCTGCTGTGGAACAAAGACTTCACACTTAAAGTTTCTTCCTTTTGGTACAAAGTTTCTTCCCTGAGCCCTCTGGAATGGCATCCGCTGACTTCCTTTTTCTGCTGTCGCCTTCCTTACACACTCCTCAGCCACTCTAGCCTTATTCACGAGTTCAAAAAATACCCTGATCTCCATCGGTGAAACAAAGCTCAGAATATCACTCCGTAGGCCCCTTCGTACTTAATGCATTTTTATTTGGCAAAATCCTCAGGCACTCTTTGACAGAATCGAGAAAAATGACACAATTCTTCATACTTATTAGTGTATTCCGCAACGGTTATTTGGCCTTGTTTCAACTGCAGTAACTCAAGTTCTTTGGCGTTCCTAGTTGAACTAGAAAAATACTTTTTGTAGAACTCTGTTCGGAACACTTTTCATGAGATTACAACACCATCTGGCTGCAGGATACGTCGTGTTTTCTGCCACCAGTACTGGGCATCGCCTTGTAGCTGATAAGTCCCAAATTCAACCTATTGCTCATCGAGAACTTGCTGAGCCTTCAGTGCTCGCTTCGTCACCTAAATCCAATTATCTGCCTCAGTGGGGTTTGTGGTTTCCTGAAGGTTGGATGACGCACTTTTAGAAAGGACGCAAGCGTCATTGGACTCTCTTCACTATTATTTTCATTGTTCTCATGGTTTATCTGGGTTACCCAGCACTTTGGCTGTCGCCTGCATAGTCGCAGCTATAACATCTCGGATTTTTGAAAATTAAACAATTAGTTATTTAAAAATATTTAAATTTATTTTAAACCAAAATAATTAAATAGAATTTTATGATTATTGAAGTTTAATTTAATTATGATTTATTTTATTAAATTTAAATTATTTATTAAAAAATATTTTAATAGACAAAAGAATATAATTAATTTCTATTGTCATTATTATTGTTAATATTATTATCATTATCATTATCATTATTATACTATTATCATTATTATTGTTACTACTATTATTATATTATTATTTTTTTTTTAAATTCTTCTGGCCGAAGCCTTAAGGAAACAAAGAGAGGAATGAGATAACGTGGCTTCATGCTATATATATAATTCTTATACATTATACATGTTTTCTTGATAGCTCTTTAAAAGAAAAAATATTAAGAATATAATTAAAATATATTCTATAAAGATAGATATGTTGTATTAAATTTGGATAATACAAAATTATCACTACATTAAAATAAAATAATAGAACACAACAATTACTCAATATGTCAATGAACAGTATAACATACTTTGTAAGATAATAAAATATAATAAAAATTATTAGACACTAAAAAAACAGAAAAAAAAGTTCAACAGAGATGTAGTTTTCTATTATGCATAATCTTAAAAACATAGATTGTCAAGATACTTATTGATAGCAAAACAAAATATTTACAACATATATAAATTTGTCCATTAATCAAAAAATAAAATATGTCCAAAACAATTTAACATATGGTTCAAAATATCTATCAAACAGAGTTATACATAGGAGGCCTAACATCGCTGAATTGACAACTCTATCTGGCGGTTAGGTATCGAGTCGAGTTTCAAGGTAATGTTGTCCCCCTCCTTTAAATTGTATACTCTACAACATTCATTGCACCCGACCCCAAACTTTCATTCTCCACCTCTTCCTCCACTTTTCAGTAAGTGGAGAAAGAACACATTATTCTCTACATTGGAACATGGACCAGTGATCGTCCAAATCGAACCATCTCCAGATAGTTTAAGATACGCAGCAAATTTCGAAGCCAAATACTGCAATGAATAATTTATAGTTAAGATAAACATAATATTTTCATACACAATGAATAACAGATTTAGGAAGAATATTTAATAAGCTTGCAAGAAAAAAAAATCACTCTTTTGAGATCAACTTACCAATCTAGATTGACCCAGATCCGAAGCTGTGATGGTTTTTTCATAATAAACCTCAGGAGTATATCTAGTTTAGGATAATTTAAACATGTTAGTCACCACATTAAAAAATACTGATCTATACCATGATATTAAAATCCAAAACACAACAAAAAAAGTTACATTTAGCATTATCTATGATCAGTAGACAATTCATTTGTCTCGTTACTTTGTTCGTTGCCCTCCATTGATAAAGTGTTTTCACCAGACAAATTTATCGGATTATGCGGATTATCCATCTATCGGATTATGCGGATTATCCCCAACTAGTGTCCCATCTTGGTCATTGTTTTCATCACCATTCGATGAAAACTGATCATCAGATTGTTCAGACCCAGATAGAACCATCACATCAGGTGATGAGTCCTCATCAATTCTGGTATACTTTATGTGGAACACTCTTGATACATTATCAAGTGTCTCTGGGTCCATTAGCTCAGGCAAATATGAGTGAGGATCAAGGTGAACTTGGATGGGTTGGTTGTCGTGATTTCACAATGAAATAAAAAAAATTCCAAAACTGACATAGCTAAATTGAACAGATACGCCTCTATTGATTAAATAGAAAGTTCTAATCTGTTCAAATGAGTAGTCAGTTATGAGCAATTGATCATTGTTTTTTCTTAGCTCCAACACTAAACAATTATCTAGCTCGTCAATGACATAGAACATTGTCCCTAATTCTTCACCATGAGTTGAAACAAAAGTTGGGGGAAGAGCTCTCTCATCCTATATTCAAATTTCTTCCTAAAGTTAATTCATGTCTAACAAAACATGCTTAAAATGCATCACATAATATTACGTAATTATTTAGCAAAGAGAGGTATATATACATTTAAATCTACCATTATTACCAACTGAGCAACACAAGAGAATAATAATCACGTAAATGAACTCGCATTATAATGAGCATGACAAAAATAGGTAACTAAGTAAGAAACACATATCAGGTCTTTTTGAATGTCCAAGAAAAAATACTGAAGTTTTGAAAGAAACGATGAAAAAGAAATTGCTATTATCTTGATGGATTCTGAAACCAAATCATGTACATGAATTTCGAATCATCTTTTCACGTATTAATAAATGCTGAATTTTTAAAGTCACTATCATTATATGTATGATTAGTAAATATTATATTATTTATTTTGAATGGACATTGATAATTTATCAAAACTAATCTTTTTAGAGTTGTTGTAGTCTACACCCATTTCAAATTAGAAAGATCAGGAACTCAGAGTTAGCTAAACAAACTCATCTAATAGGCAAAAAAAACTATTAAGAGGAGGAAAGTAGAAAAGACCACTAACTGAATATAAATTAAAAACAAACCATTCGAAGTTAAAGATTTAACCCACCTCTTTAATCGGTTAACATGCATGATATAATATTCCATAATATATTTGGTTACTTGGTTACTGAAAAGGCGAAATCTAAAAATTCGTTCTTTTCCGTTGGGCCAATATTGTTGGGTTGCTAAAAACCTCCTATTAGCACATAATGGTATGATTAGAGGCTAAGGCTGAGACTTTTAACCAAGAAACCAACTAACTAAGTATACCAAAAAAAGAAAAAAGCAACAAATTAAAATCATATTTATGAAAAATACCCAAGAAACCACTTTGAAAAACTATCATAAAACATATTTTAGAGATTACAACAAGTTATGAAATGTGGCCTATATATAAATGAAAAGCCAATAAAATTAAATTACAACAAGAAAAATATCTAAGAAAGAATTTAAAAAAAAAACTATAGATGGCATAACATCGATATTTAATTGACATTAAAATTTACACAAGTTAATCTGAAATATATTGAATGCAAAAGTAGATGAGACTTCAATGAAATCGAAAATGCAGCAAACAAAACATCTTCTCTAATGCTCAGCACCATACCTGTTCGGATCTTCTCTATCGGCATCTATCGCCATTCAACCTTATCAGATAGAGAGATTTCGTATAAAGATTCACGAACAAACAAAAGATCTTGTGTGTTACTGCAAAAGAGAGTATTATAATAAAGTAAACCCTAACAGGAGATTTCAACAAATTCAAAAAAAATAAGTGATAAAATTGAATCCAGAAACATAAAGAAGAAACATAAAGAAGGAACAGCATCAGTTGATCAACAAAAGAAGAAATAGATGAAGAAAAATATCGTTATTTATTCTAGTAAATTGAATTTCTACTAATCCTAATTATAATCTTCAGAAGTTTCAGAAAGCTAACCACTATAACTAATAATTATTTAAACAAACAATCATGAATTATGAATTTGTTAATTAGAATATGCATAACAAACGATATGAAAAAAAATATACAACATGCATTACAAACGATATGAAAAAAATATATAAAAAAATTAAATCAATATTAAAATATAAAAGACTAAAATAAATATTAAAAAATTATAAATATGATAAAACTAATTTCAAAAAAACTTTTTTTATATTTTAAAATAATCGATAAAATAATGTAAATAATGACTATATTTTTTAAGTTGAGAAAGAGATTACAAAACTTAAAAGAATAAAGCCATACCTGAGAGTATAAAATTGGGATTAACAGTTGGAGTACTTTGAAAAATAAGTGATCCTTGTAAAGAAGAAGAAAAAAGTTTAAATGAAAAATTAAAATCATGGTAACAGAAAGCATAAACTAAAACAACTTAATAAGAATGAGATGTTGCGCTCAAGGAAGTATGAGACATGAACTGTTTCTTTCTTTCACTTTAAATTGGCACCTAATCTTTCATTGTATGATACATGCATGTCCAAAAAAAAAAACTTTAAAGACAAAGAAAGCTAGCAAAACTGAAAAGAAGAGCAAAAGAAAAAATACTAAACAAAAAACTTAGTTAGCAGTGCAACCATTAGGACAAAAGCTGAAATTGATTCTTCTGTTTTCAGTTTTCAAAGGATTTACCTTAACAGCACATCCCTTGTTACTTGGGTGAAGTATACCGTCTCGATCTGTCGAGAGCTCAAGAAAAAAGAACTATCCGCCAAGTACTGCGAGAGAATGGTCTGTCGGACGATTTGGAAGTGCTGAGAGCCACCGCATATGATGAGACCTTCGTATATTGTAGGACAGTAGGAGGATATTTTGAATCTGGAAAAGTTCGGTGGTCAGGTTTTAGGGTTGAGCGACGTGAGACAACACAGAGAGACGAAGGAGGTTCAGCGGATTTACTCTTCTCAAGCTTCTTTCCTTTTTTTTTTGTCAGGGGGAAAGGTGGAGGAAGTGGGTAATACGGTTTGGCTTTTTACTTTTTATTGCTGATTACTTCTAATCTTCTTAAAGATAGAAAAAAATTAAAGAAACATAAAAATAAAAGATATTTACATATTTTTTTTTTTAAAATGACACAACACTATTACGAAGAATTAACTACTAATGATTAAAAAGATTTTTAAAATTCGAATTATTAAAAAACACTTATTTTTTTTAGTATTTATGACAATTAAAAAGAAGAACTAAATGTTGAAAAAAATATATGATGAATTATTTTTTATTTATTTCTGAATTTTTTATATTAATAAATGTTATCTATTCTAAAGTTTAAGTAATCTTCACATTTTTTTCAACTTTTTTTTTGTATTCTTAATGAGCATAAGAATGACAAAAAAATGACAAAAGCCTAAAAAAAAATAAAAAACTAAATAATTGATTAAAATTTTAGGTGACATAAAAATTATTAACATACAAATTATGAAAATTAGATTAGAAAATAATTACAAATATATTTATTTTTTTTATAAAATACTTGGTCCTTCTTAAATACGATACATGTTAAAAGAAAAATTGATTATTGTTAATAATTTTGGTATTAAAAGTCTTTTTAATAGGACTTAATTAATGATCTTCAGTTCAAATAATAAAAAACTGAACTTTTCTATTCTCAACTTCTCCTCTCTTTTTAATTAATTTTTTTATATAATCTTGTAGTAGAATAAGATAAACACATTTTTATAAAATTTTAATCAATTCAAAGAAAATTAGAACTAACTAATATTCACCATAATTATAGTTTGAAAAAAGTAATACTTACTTTTTAATGATTCGAATGAAATCTATAGACCACAATGAAAAGTATTTTAGTTAAAAATTATTACTCAAATCACCAACAATCAGATCTTTCTTCACTTTTGAATAGATATTCTTATGTTCATCTGAAACTTTTCTTAAAAACTCAAATGTGGATCAACCTTGAACCGATACCAAATGACCCTGTAAGAATATATAAATCATGCTAAACAACCATCAAGTAAATTACCTGCGAGTCCTGCACAAGCAGAAGAGAACACTATCCCAGGTGGTGCCTGAATTGCAGAGAGGTCTATGTCAGTACCATGTTATCAACTTCTAATCAGAGTATGAAAGCAAAGGTACAATCCTAGGAATCTTTCTCCACCACATAAGTAAAAGCAGAATAAGACTTCAATACGTATGAAAAGTGAATTTTATATAATCCAATGTGCAAATAATGGGAAATGAAAACAATAAGAACTACATTGTAAAATATATCATGCTGCAAACCGACTGAAGACTCAGAAATTACAAAATCACACTAATAAAAAATGGATCCAGTAAGAGCATAATTTTTGAGAAGCCAATTTGCAAATTTCATTTAAACCCATGAATTATGAAGATTGACCCGGATAAAAATAAAATAAAAGCTACAAACTTTTATCAATCACGCAAAAAAGTTCAGCTGGAATTTCAAGATAATTGAAAAACAAAATAAAACCTACACCGAAAAAAAGATAAATTAGAGCACACGATAAAATAAACATGAAAGTAATATCGTGTTCAACTTTATAAATTATGCGACAACAAATATAATTTAAAATATAAACAACACAGTTCAAAAGATAAATTTGGGTCCGTTTCGGAAGTTTTAAAAGTAATTTTTTTGAGCTTTTGACTTATAAAAAGTAGCAGTATTAATGTCTGGTACAATTTTCAAAACCAAATTGCAGCTTTCTAAGAAACTATTTAAGAACTTATAGAGAAGTTTAAAAAAATGACTTCTCTCATAATACTACTACTTTTGATTATATTTCTATAAAATAAATACTTTTATAACTAAAAACCCAAACACAAAATAACTTATTTATAAACTACTTTTAATATAATCATTTATTGTTTAAACTATATTTTCAAAAGTAACTTAATTAAGTTGTTTACCCAAACTGTGCCAAATATGAATAAGAACCATAAACAATATAATTTATGTATATAAAAAAAATTCTTTAATTTATCGTGTTAAAATAATTTATTTTTTAAATAAACTTTCTTTTACAAAAAATATAAGTTGTTATTTTTCAATGCTAATAAAGGTCTATCAAAAAGAGAAGGCCAAATGCATAAAAAGATGAACTTAAGGATATGAGAAAATTACTATTTTTGCCTTTAATTTTGTTTATTTCCTAATTGAAGAAAAAAAGAAAGAAAAAAAGAATGGATGTTTAAAATCTCTCATCAAACTTATTATTTTCCAAGATAAAAGAAAGAAATAGAGAGATAAATGTATGACTTTTTTTGGACCAACATCAACTCGTTCCTACAAATCTCTCAACCACTATCTTTTAATCCAAACTCAAATTTAAATGAGAGAAAGCACTATAGAGGACGTTGCTTTTTGGTTTATCTTTTTTTTTTCTTTTTTGTTTTCTTTTACTCTGTATTCTTAAATATTGTGAAAGTAGTGCTTAAATGAATAATACTTCACTGCTATTTGAATGCACAAAATATAGTTTATTTTTAATATACTATTTGCAAAATAAAGAGATAGTATTTTAAAAATAGTTCCTAATGTGTCTCTAAATTTTTTTTAACTTATCAGATTTAAGAATCATGAATTCTTAAGGGTGCTGACAATCGACATATATTATTTTTTTCTTTGTTACTTTTCAACAATATGTAAATTTTCAAAATAATAATGAATCCCAGTGGAATCAGTTTCCAAAATGAAACCGGTAAAGCAAAAAAAGCAATAACTTAAATGATTTTACAAAAAAAAAGGTGATATGAGTAATATAATTATGTAAATAACTTAACACCGATATAAATAATTATTCAGAATCACAAAATTAAAATAGAAAAAAAATTCCTAATGCAAAAAATATAAATAATTTCTAACTTCGTATTTTATTAGTGGTTTATATATATTTAGTTAAAATCTCGTATTTTATTAGTGCTTTATATATATTTAGTTAAAATGTATTACTTATGTAAATTTTCTATTAAACATACAATAGTAAATGCCATTTAATAAAATATTAAATTTATTTATATTATAATGTCTTTCACGAAATATTCAAAATTCTAAAAATTGGTTTTATAGTTAAGTTCAAAACACATTAAATAAAAAACTATATTAAGTCAACATATCTCACCATTTATGTAATTACGTGAAACTCTTGTCAGTTGAGTCTTGTATTAAATTTTGACATATCCATGTAAAGTATAAAATTAGAACACATCAATTTTTTTCTAATATATAAACAATTTTTGTAAATTACATGTGTAAATAAACAATAATTTGTAGTTTTATGTATATGAATATTTGATATTAGGTCATGACCATTTTAACTTTATTCTATTCTAAATATCAAAATGAAAAATCAAATAGTAAAAAATGAATGTGCGACATAAAAGAAAATGTATCATATCTACGACCATTTTGAATTCTTACTACAATTTTATTCTTACTACAATTTTTTCATAGCATTAAGCTAAAAGTACTAAGCTCAATAAGTTTAGAGACAAAGATACTATATTGATTTCTTTGGTTTCAAAAGAATCCTAAAAACTATCAGCATAATGCTAAATTACATTAATCAAGCGATGATCAAAAACTAACTAATGATAACAATTTGAAATAAGAAAATAACTAAACAAACTAAAAATCTATATTTTAAGTGTTTTCCTTTATCTAACTAACATAAAAGCTAAAGCATGTAAATTTTATACAATATAGTAATAAAATGAGATTGCAAGATATTGAGATTGCAAAATCTTACTTCCGTAATAATCAAATACAATCCATTTTCTATTACTGCGCTTAAAAAAAGGATTCAGTCTAAAAAAAAATCAATTAAAATCATTTAGTTATTTTTGACACTTGTTTTTCAGTTCAGCCTTAGATTCATTTGTGATGGATAACTGCTGCAGGAAAATATAAATGTCATCAAAAAATCTAAGTAATACTACAAACATTTTCAACCTTAATTCATAAATAATCTTTAATCATAAAAATCTTCATGAAGTATTTTACAGAGCATCTTTAATTTGCAGACATTACTTACAACTTATAAAAAATGTTGCTAGCAACTTCCAATAAGTTATACTAATGACTGTTCTTCAAAAAATGTTGATTATCCCAAAAGAGAGATATAAACCAATAACTTATGAAATGATTATGGAGAGTGGCATCCTCATGATTTTTCACATATTAAATTTACAATGAGAACCTACTATGTGACCATATCGTCCACCCTATTTTATTCCCCAGCATTTGCTAGTTTCTTCTTAGTTCTTCTACTGTTCAACATCTTTGGCTTTAGCTTCTTGCTCTAAAGGTTATTTGTTTGAATAACTCAGCATTCATTTTCAAGAACATCTTGCAAACATTTATGGTGCCTCCACAAACTATGCACATAAGCTAATAAGCATAACATAAAACATAGTAGGGAGAGATAACAATTCACCTTATCATCAATCCGAGCTTCTCTCTAAGTGTGAAAAATGTCCATGAAGGGACTTCTCTTGATATACTCAAATACATATTCTACTCTCAGAGCAATTAAATTCATACTTGAATCAACTCATGAAACTCTCCAAAAACACTTTTTCATAAGAATAATCACTATAGTTGGGAATCCAAATTTTTTTCTCCAAACAAAAAATATATTTGGACTCTCACTTTGTTTTTCCTTGGGAATATAAATTTCTTTTATCAAAGAAATCATAAGAACTAAAGTTTTGCTCTTTTGGTTGTTCTAATCTCTTGTCCTATCAACTGACTTTTTGATGGTTATGGACCGTTTGAAAAAGCAAATATCTATAGCTTTAGCATTATCTTCTTGAGTATTTTTATTAAACAAAATGTATGCTAGATATAATTGACTATAGCTATAAACAAAATATATTGATTTCAGTTGTTATACCAAGACGAATTGATCATTTTCATATCAAGAATTAAAGTAATTTCAGTACGAAGTAAAAGTATAAAAGGAGAACACTCCATTGAAAGAAAGAAATTGATTCCACCAAGCTGGCATCACAACAGTAAAATTGAGAACATGAAATGACTACTATTTTAGATACAACTTAAAAAATGTGACTACGTTAACAAATACACTATTAGTGTCATGCATGTATCTATTTAGCTCTTCTTCATCTATGGTATAGTCATGCAAAACCCGATTAGTCCACTCACTTCTGTTTTAGTGATCAAACCACATTTGATTAATTTTTCTTTAAAAAGATTTCCTAAAAATTAGAGCTTTTCCATTATTTGAAATTTAGCTACAGAATATATATTATCTTGAAACTCTATATTTTTTATTATGTATTGTTTAATTATACAAAACCTTAATAATAGATAGATGATTGGATCTAAATTATCAATTGTTGTTATTAGCAAAGTATAATCAGCAATGTTTATCAAGCACACAACCATATTATCCCCCAAGAATGTTATTCGAGAAAAAAAAACCAGAATATTACTAATTATCTAACTTAACCTAACTAACAATACTTGAATCTAGTAAAATTAGGCCAAATTCTTTGCAAGCTTTCAAAATCAATTTGAAACAAAAACCATAAAGTAATAGAAGTACTTAAAAAAATACAAAAAGCATAGTTAATAGAAGCTCCGCAACAAATGCGCACATAAAACAAAAAGGATTGGAAGCTAAAATGTAACAAAGCAGTTAAGAACTGAAAGGAGTTCTAACAATAGAATAAACAAACTGGAAGCTAATCATTCAACCCTCTTACACCCGATTAACAAATTTCTTAAACTACAACTTGAGGTGTTGCAAGTCTTTCAATTAGAACTCTGCAAGAGTCTTCAAAATTTAGTTTAATAGTTGAACATTTAATATTATTGTGAAATAGTTAAAAAATTTCAAGAACCATCTTTCACATGTCCTCAATGAGAAAATAAACGTTACACAACTAACCTCGAACGGATCACTCTGCAGAATGCCGCTTGATAGGTAAATGGAAAGAAATTTTCCAACATCATCTCCACTATACCCAAATGTCATTTGGGTAAGGTCATCAGTTCCAAATAAAAAGAACTCAGCTTCATCAATAATCTACACAAATGGATAATAAAATTATCCAGTTTAAATAAATAATTAAGAGTATGGGTTCCAATTATTGCGCGGGAGGCACTCTTCAAGTGACCCGTTACTGCACTCCAATCATACGATTCCTAATTAAAAAGCCTGGATTGTTAGAATTAATTAATGATTCAGAGGGTGGGAGGATCAAATCCTTTACAATGAGAGAAGTTATAAGGTATTCATACCTGAAGGGCTCACGTTTTATAATATGCCTATGTGCTATGTTTGGATTCGGTATTTTGTGGAACATAGCTCCTGAGCAATTGCTCTTACGATCGCCTGCTTTGTGCTCCCGGATCTTAGTACTCTTTTGAGGGTAGCTCGGGATACTTTCTTTAATCAAATTTGTAGCATTCACCCTCATGTTACCAACCTATGTAACTATCTATTAAAAAAAAATATAAAATTGATTATAAGCTATACATCTTATTCAATATTATAGATCAATACTTGGAATGAGTTAAAGTCCACCAATATTCAAGTGAATTGCATATATCTTAACCACACCAGCCCATCAAATATAAAGTCTAAGAAAATTCATAGAAATATAAACTGATTTTTTTTAATTAATAGATACTAAAAAATAAATATTAATATTCTGTAGTAGACACAAAATCTTTAGAGTAATAAGCTAGGTTTCAAGAAGGCAGTTTGCATATAAAGCAGAATTTTTTCTCTAAAAAATTTAGTTAAACCAAATCATAACATCAAACATCTACTAAATATGCATCAAGGCCTTTTCCCTTCGAATTCAACTCCAACCAGCAAATATTCCTATTTTACTGGCTCAATGCCTTGAGACCTTTCCTTTGCTCTAGTCCATTTTTTTGAGAAAAAAGAAAAAGTGAATATTGAAGAAGAAAAAAGATTCCACAAAAAAAATCTATCTTTGAGCTTTCATGATAAAAGACTAAATAAACAACTATCAAATACACAAAAATCTTAATAAAACAGAAAATATTATTATACATTAATATGAAATCACTGTGATACATAATTAGGATTACCTGCATTTCATCAAAAAGATGCACAAAAGGAATATATTTTGTAATAAGTAACATCCAAGTGATTAATATTGCACCAACTACATAAATAAAATTTTAACACAATAGTATAAAATCAACAAAAAGAAGAAACAGCCTAATAGTGATGTCATAGGCAAATCAGCCATACCACCATTAGCTCCTTTGACAACCCAGCCCAATCTTAACCTTCAACCAAAATAGTAGATTAAACTGAATAAAGCTTTAGGTTAGATTGTTAGATACAAATAAGTGCAATAATAACTTTCCCTTCTCTGCAAGACTGTTTCTTCTTCTTCTTTTACTTTTGATTTTCTTTCGGTCACTAAAACAATCACAAAGATTTAGACATGAAATAGATAATTTGATTGAAGAAGGAAAGAGAGAAGAATAGAATCCTCAATGGTTGGGTGTAGAAAAGTTTTGGAATTTGAAATTAGGGGTGCGCAAAATAATCATGTATTGGATATTCTAATTTGAACTAACCTTTGATGAGTCACCAGCCAACTTTCAACTGTCGCCCCCTTCTTCTTCTGCCTTGGCCGATCCGTTTCCCCTTCCACCAAAAGACCTGCACTTGAAGAAGCAGCTAAACTTAGAACCAAACGCTAATCTAAATTAGTGTAAACTTAGAACCAAATGCTAATCTAAATTAGTGAATTCAGATTATATTAAAAAAGAAAATGGTAATATACATTAATTATAAATTCTGGCCAATTTCAATTATTGATCCAATAAAACTATAAACCAATATACAAAAGAAGAAAAAAGGGCTCCATGTACTGCTACAGTCAAGATAAAGGCATCCCTGCTGGCTTGCTCAAATATTAGTCAGCAGTCTATCACTTGAATTATAGTCATGCAATAGTTATTTTGAAGTGGAAAAGGATCAATCTTTTTTACTTCTTTTGTAATTGAAGAAATAAAAATAAAAATATAGACTAACCATTGAGTCACTGGCCAACTTCTAACTACTGCCCCTTCTTCTTCTACCTTGACGGAATGTTTTCTCCCTCTGCAAGAAGATCTGCAATTGAAGCAACAACTAAACTCAGAACCCAAACACTGACTAAATTGGTGAATTCAGATTATATTAAAAAATTATATAGTAATATACGTTATAAGTTTGGCCAATTTTAATTACTGATCCAAAAAAGCTATAAACCAATATGAAGAAGAAAAAAGGGGCTCTAGTGAACAACTAACTGCTATGGTCAAGATAAAGGCATCCCCTGTTCTAATATTAGTCAGCAATCTATCACTTGAATTATAATCATGCAATAATTATTCTCAAATGGAAAAGGCTAAATCTTTTCTTCTACTCTTGCAATTGAAGAAAATGAAAATAAAAATTATCAAGTGAATTATTAGAATTAGAAAATCTATGATACTTATGGAAGCTATTTTCGTCAGAGTTCAAATGAAAGGAACCATCCAGTTGCAAACTCTTCTAACATTTGCCTTCAAATTGTGAGTTAATTAGGATAAAGAATATCACTTTTATCACAACATATATACTTGTTCACCTCCATTTTCAATTGGTGTAATAACCAGTCTAATTTATATAAATCATAATGAATAGATCTCTACTTTCTACATTAAAAGAGAAAATAAAATAAAAAAAATCACATTTTACTCTCACCAATTACACACATAAGAATTAATTGATTTACACATGCATAACAGAATCAAATAAGTATATATAAGCCTACTACATTCTTTCCATGTTTCAAAACTAAAACCAAGCATCATTGATTCCTTAAACATTCAGAATGGTGCTACTTGAAATGAATATTACACAGAAAATTGGAAATGTGCAAGAACATACAAGTTTTTAAGAGAGAAAACTATTACCTTAATTCTTAAATAAATAAATAAAACCTTCCATTCAAGTTTTGTAAATATAAATATTGTGTTGTAGCTAATTTTATATAACTTCTATGAAGTTAAATGGAGAGTTAATTAAATTTTTAATGATGATAAAAATACAATAACAACACAATAATTAAAATAAAATAGGAATAAATATCAAACAACTAAAGTAGGCAAAATATGAAGTGAATCAGCATAATCAATTCTAATAAAGACAGTTCTAAATAAATAATAATGGCATAAAGACTATTTCTAAGAATGGATAAGCAGTAAGATTATTTTCTATTCCTCACAAAAGTAGTCTTGCAACTTTAAAGCATTTGTATGAGAGGAATGACACAAAAGTCATGTCAAATTGCATAACACACAACAGAGTATTTTTAACTAATACCAATTGGAGATATAAGCATTTATATAAGCTTTTAAAATGACATAGAGGAAAAATTTCACAAAAACTGACCTGAGCATAGCTTCCTTGGAATTGAGGCATGATGAACACCATTAAAAAACGGTCAAACAAATCATCCAAGCCATAGCCATTAGTTTATTAACTGAATAAGTTCAAAAGAGCATGATAATTTTTAATAATAACAACATATAGTAACTTACAAAAGGAATTTGGATATAGTCGAATAATAGAAAGATAGTTACATATCATTGCCAAATCTCATAAATTGGTTTGAAACGTTAATAGACACTTCAAATTCAACTGACCACACGTTAATAAAATAGGGTTACCTCTTAATTCCAATGAACTAACACAAAAAATGTTTCCAAATGAAGTAACCAAGTGATGAAATTGACACAAAACCAATTCATAATCATTGTTAGCCAAGAAATTAGGAAGAGTTCAATCCAATAAACACCCATCCCATCAAAAGTTGTATACAATTAAATCTTAAGAAGGGTCAACTTTAGAGGTGTACATATATACTTATATATAAAATTCACAACAATAGTGCTTATCATACAAATGAAATCCGGTTAGTAAGTTAAAACACACAATTTTAATTAGAAGGTTAAAATAAGGGCAAAAATCTAAATCAGACTGAATTCCTTTCGGTGCAAAAAATCAGAAAAAGAAAAATGTTCATGATACTTATAAAATTAATATAGACCTCACATATTAATAACAATTTTCAATATTTACCCATACAGAAACAAAAAAGAAAAAGAAAAAAATTATTCAATCAAGAAATAAAGAAATAAACAAAAGAGAGTAAGACCTACAAAAAATAACAAAAAAATATATGTACCATTACAGAGTTCAAGAGTCATGAAATGACACGTCAATTCTACATTTGATAACTATAGAAGCATTGCTAAGGGGAGAAAAGGCAAAACTGACATTTTAAACTCAACTTCTATCCAACTCCAATTCTTGGCATAAGGCCGCAAGCCTAAGATAGAAAAGGCAATCCCACCGTGGCAGCAAAATCTATCTAAATCGGTTCTTGCTAGACCGGATCGATGCTCAAGTCTAAAAATATGTTAAAGTGGTATCGCCAACGAAGAAAAAGAAAAAAAATGTTAACAATGGAGGCTTCTTACCTAGCAAACAAAATAAAATTCATCTCTGGGCTATTTATCACCTTTGCTGAGCGAGAAAAGCCACTGAAACATTTGATATATATTACCAGAGCCCGGCTCCTGATTCAGATTACAGACTGTATCATAGTCATGCTTTTGATGAGGTGCAACTATTCTTTCCTGCGAACAGAAAGATCATGAAAATCAAATCCATAGACTGACTATTCCTTATTAATATTGCATATCAAACTTCTTACACATTAGACAGTGGAATTGTACCAATACTTTGAAGATCTCAAATGAACAGAAATTAGAACCATCACAACTATATGTACAATAGCATTAGAAAGAAGAAAGAGAACATATTACTGATGGATAATAGCATAATAGGATTTTAAGTGTTTATGATATCATAATCCAAATTTATAAAAAAAATTATATATGAGAGATCAAGATTTATCTAATACATTATCAAATAAACAAATTAATATGAAAGAAAGAAATTAGAAAAATTAGAGTTCAAGAGTATTTAAAACAAACTCTAATACAACATTCATTTTTGAGGATCCACTATGAAAAAGAAATAAATTATATGTAAATAAAAATTGAAACCTTTATCAAAACTCTAAAAACATGAAACTCGAACCAATCAAAACCAAAGCTTTTATAATAAAAATAAAAATAAAAATAAAAACTGAGACCTTTGCTTTTGATAGCAACCTCATGGTCTTTGAAAGTGTACTTAAAATGACCACTTTTCACTTCTCAATATTCATAGTGAACCAAAAATTACTTTGAAAATCTAAATGCTACTAATAATAGTAAAAGCTTATACCAAAGAGAAATTGGGTAGAAATAAAAAATAAAATTTAAGAGAAATACAAAAGTGTAAAGGAAGAACAAAAATAAATAAATAAATAAATAAAAGTGAGGCAAAGTATGATGTAAAAATCCTAAAGTATCATATCACAATGAAAAAAGAAATTACACCAAGATATTAAGAAAAAAAATTTTAACCCTATATAAAAGAGATAATTTTCTCATAATAGTGTTTATTTAACTCGTTTTGTGCACTCTAATGAACTTTCTTATTCTCAAATTAATTCTGAATTTTTCATTGAACAAAAGAAAAATATCAGAAAAAGAAACATTGAAATTCAACTAATTGAACTTCAAGTTCTTGAAAAATTAAAAATCATTAGATACATGTAGGAAAGATGTAGTACCTTTGACACTACTCATTCTCTTCAACTAATTGAACTTCAAGTTTCTTCAAAATTCTAGAATTAAGACTATCCTGAGAATTAAAATTAAAATCTAACTAAAACAAATATTAAAACAAACTTTATAAGAGATCAATTGAGACCAACCCACACTAATTCAAAATCAACTAATCACTTTTTTTCTCATCGATAATTTTCTTTTCAACCCCATTCTCAATTGATCTTTTATACATCTTCATCTACCAACAGATTACAGTATAAAAATTAGTAAATTAGCATTTATTTGAAACAAAATCAAGCAAATCATAGAAAACATGATGATGATACCAATACTGTTCTGAGGGGTCGTTCGAGACAGAAAACGTCGATGGAAGTCGAACATCTTGATGCACAATGTACCCAAATGGAGAAAACTGGGATAATCCAAGAAAGGATCCAGAAACACGAACTGGATGGGGATAAAGAAAACTGGGTTGAAGATCAGGATTTCAGAGTGACACCAACACCATGTAGAGAGAAACCGAGAAAAAGGACAGAAAGACAAGTCACACGGTGGAGATGGAAGAATCGGGATCACAACACCCACAGAGAAGATCGAGGCAGGAAGGCGAGAGTGGCAACAGCTAGCAAAAGGAGAAACCATAATCAAATTAACAGAAAATTCCAAAGAATGAAGTGAAAACCCTAAAAATTTATAACAGCTAGCAACAAAGGAGAAACCCGAATCACATGCAACAAACAATTTAACAGCTAGCAAAAAGGAGAAACCATAATCAAATTAACATAAAAAAGAAAATGAAGAAGATGAACCCAAATCATAAATCATAATCAAATTAACAGCAACTTTCAAAGAATGAAGTGAAGAATATGAACCCAGAAACCCACCAAAATAGATACACAATTTGCAAAATAGCAGATCCACAAACCCTAGACATTAAAACCTACAATAATTGTGTAAGACAGGATACACAATGAAGGAAAAGAAGAAGAATGAAGAGGAAAACAGGTTTGGAACTAAAGGGCCCAGAAGAATGTAGCTGATTTATTGATTGGAGAGCTTCAATTTGAGAGTCTATGGCAAAATCCCTAACCTTCGATGAACGGCGGGGAAGCAGAGTCCCGAAAAATAGAGCCTGTAGACAACGTATCGTAGGATGGAGGAAAGAAAATTATGAGAAGGAGGCAAGGGATCTAGGGTTCGAATTGATCATTACCTGTTAAATCAAATTCGTGAAAAAAGAGAGCTTGCGTGCGTGAATGGAGAAGAGACAGCTGATCGGAGGAAACAGAGGGAAGCACATGCTCGTTGAGGTGGGGTTGCCACGCTGGAGGAGAGGTGCCACCTGGGATAGGAGCCGGCCTGGAACGCGGGGAGGTCTCCAGCTCGGAAATGAAACCACGGCTATCTAGTGTATAATGATATCACCATGACACATGTTTCTTTTATTTTTATTAACCTTTGACACCTATAAGCCTAAACACCACAAATCACCACTCATCACTAATCATCTTTGTTTTGTTCCGCATGTATCACCGAACATGCATTTGGAGAAAGAAAAGAAAACAAAGAGAAAGAGAAAGAGAACGTGAACTTCATGGAAACATAAATTTTTCGGTTTTGATCTTTTTTATGCATAACTTCAATAAAAAATTTAATCTGATAAAAGTATTTGTATCTTCTTCTTTTATACGTTGACATTATTTTTGTTAAAAAAAAGTTGATGATAGCATAGTTTTTTTTCTGAATTTGGCCAATTAGAGTCTTAGAAGGCTCAAATAATTTCTGACCTTTTCATTTTCAGCAGCTTGGTCAAAAAAATTTTCTAGAATTTTTGTTATTTTGATTTCATATGAAAGTAGAATTTTGATAATTTTAAAATAATTAAATGTGAACTAGATGAGAGAATATTGATTTGATTGATTACTGTCTGAATTTAAATGAGTTTAAGTTAAATTATTGTTGTTACTTGTGATTTGTTGGTTTGACTATGAGTAACAGTTCAGCTGTGATTATTTTAATTATTTTGAGACTACCGTAATGTGATATTTTGAGAACAATGATGAGATTTGGTAGTTGAAATATTAAATTAAAAGCTGTGAAAAATCGTTGACCGAAAGACTCAAAAACAGATTAAAATACAAATAATATTTTAAATGGGAAGGACTAAGGGTTTCGATTTTCGGTATAAGAGAAAGATTAATATTAAAACTTTATTTCTGAAGGGTAATATTGTATTTTTATATAAAAATCGAGATACAATTTGTAATTATATAAGTTTTCAGGTATTTTGGATAATAAATAAAGTACGGGGTAAAACTGGATATTTTTTAAAAGTTTAGGGTTATTTTTATAAATATGAAAATAAGTGAAGGTTTCAAATATGATTTTATAAAATATTGAGGTTGAAAATAGAATATTAAGAAGTTCGTGATTTAGAAAGTAATTAATAAAAGTTTAAAATAAGGTTTTATAAACTAAGTTTTAAAAGAAGATTATAAATATTATTTAAATACTTCGTTAAAATTATTCATATCAAAATAAATCATTAATAAAATTAGTACTTATCAAAGATGTTATTTTGTAAGAATATTATTATGTGTAATTTTAATGAGAAACCAAGCAAGCGCGTAATCTTAAAAGTTTTAGAGAACGCAGACTTAATTAAAGAACTTTATAATTCTTTTTCATAAGACACATAGGGAGAGGCAAGGGAATAATGTGAAGATAATTTATATTATGGAATGATACAAAAGAAAAAAAGAAGAAAGAAAAATAACGAAAGAAAAATATTAAAGAAGCTCTGCCACAGAAGAGCAGAGAGCAAAAGATTAAAAGAATTTAAAGAACCTCTATAACAAGAGAGAAGAGAGTCAAAAGATTAAAAGAATCTAAAGAACCTCTGATAACCCGCTATTTTACAACTTATCTTGTACTTAATTTAGTAGATTTTATCAATTATTCTCACACTTATTCATTGAATTCGCATGGTTTGCACTTTCCTTCCTAATTTTGTGCTATGATTGAAAACATACTCCTTTGGCCTTAAATTTGCTAATTTTAATCCTCTCTTATAGGGCAGGGATGACTTAGAGGATGAAAGGAAGCATGCAAAAGTGGAAGAAATACAAGAAATTGAAAGAATTGCTAAGCTGTCAACCCTGACCTCTTCGTACTAAATCGACCATAACATGAGCTACAGAGGTCCAAATGAGGCGGTTTCAGTTGCGATGAAAAGCTAACATTTGGGGCTTCAAAATGATATGCAATTTTCCATAGTTATCATGCAGTTAGGCGACGCGCACGTGTGGATCACGCGTACGTGTGACCTTGCGAAATTTCAGTGCGCATACGTGTGCCACAAAGCCACGTGCTGAACGTATCAGAAATCCCTGGGGCAATTTCTGGGATATTTTTGGCCCAGTTTTTTGCCCGAAAATAGAGATTAGAGGCTGGGAGTGGAGCAGAATGGAAGGCATGCAATCATTCATTCACACTTCTCATTCACATAATTTTAGGTTTAGATGTAGTTTTCTAGAGAGAGAGAGGCTCTCTCCTCTCTCTAGGTTTTAGGTTTTTAGTTTTAATTCTTCCCTAATTTAGATTTGTTGCTTCAATTTAGTTTGTCTTCTACATTCTATTCTTCCAATACCTTAGTTATCTATTCCTTTTATTGATTTCTCTATTTTTTCAATTTAGTTTATGAATTCTCTATGTTAGATTCAATTTTCTTTTTAATGCAATTTTAGGTATTTCATGTTTATTGGTCTTAGATTTTACATTCCCTTGTTAGTTTTCTATGTTTTTATTTTGTGCCTTCCAAGTGTTTGATAAAATGCTTGGGAGGATTTTAATTTAGATTTTTATGTTCTTAACTTGGATTGATTATTTATAGACTCTTGAGTTATCAAAGGTCTTTTGTTGATTGGTAATTGGAAATTACTAATTGATTTGTATGCCACTAACTCTAGTCTTTCCTTAGGAGTTGACTAGGACTTGTGGACTCATGTTGATTCACTCACTTGACTTACCTTCATTGTTAGAGGTTAACTAAGTGAAAGTAAAAGGCAACTACCATCACAATTGATAATGATAATTGGAATAGGACTTCTAATTTTCTTTCCTTGCTAAGAGCTTATTTAATTATTAATTTATCTTCTTGCCATCTTACTTTCTTGTTCCTTATTTCAAGAAACCCAAAAAGATATAATCTCATAAGCAATAATAAACTACACTTTCCTAAAATTCTTTGAGAGACGACCCGAGGTTTAAATACTTTGGCTTAATTTTATTAGGTTTGCATTGTGACAAACAAATTAAACTTGATTGAGGTTGAATTGTCAGTTTAGAACTATACTTGCAACGCGATTATTTTTGTGAAAATCTTTACCGACAATTTTTCCCTCATCAATTTTTGGCGCCGTTTCTTGGGAATTGACATGTGCCTTATTATTAGTTATTGTGAATATTGTGAATAATTTTTCTTTTTCGTTTCTTCGTTAGTTGTTTTTAGTTTTAGGAGTTTATTCTCATTATTCTCTTATTAATTTTTGTTTTTACTTTCTTTTGTTACTATGAATTCTCACCCCTTTGGCTATGAGTTTGGTCACAATTATATTGTAGGAAATGGAAGCTACAATGAGAACATGCATCAAGATTGGGACAAACAAATATGGGAGGAGCCACAAGAATTTGATCAATCCTTTTGGCAATAACCTCCTCCAATGTGCCATGAGCAACAACCATTCTACGATGCATCTCAAGACAATGGTTATGGTGGACCTTTCGTGACAATCAACCTCCACCAATTTACTATGAGCAAGAGCCATTCCAAGGTGCGTACCAAGACAATGGATATAGTGGACCCCCTTGCAGTTACCAACAAGCCCCACCATATGCCTATGAACCCCCTCCTCAATATAGCTTTGAACTATCATACTCACAAGCCCCCTACTACCAAACACCCTCAAGAGATCTTAATCCTTATTCACCATACCAACCACCTTATGAGCCATATGAATCGTATATAGAACCACCCCCATTCTAACACAATTACTCCCAAGAACCACCACCTCAATATTCACCATCTTTATGCCCTTACCAAGAAGAACCACCTTCCTACCTTGAACCCTTTCTCTAAAATAATGAACCTTCCTATCCACCACGAACTCCCATAGATGATACCTTTAATGTTATTTGCCAAGGGCAAAGAGAGCTTCAAACCACACTTACCTCTACTCTCACTAGTCTCACCTCTACTCTCCAAGCTCTTATATCCTGTGTGGATCCATCATTCCAAGAGCAAGATGATCCCAATTATGGTATTGGCATGGAACAAGAGAGAAGGGATCGTCTTAGGGATGTAATGGATCGGGTTCACGCATCCATACTTTAAAAGAAGCAAGAGGAGGCCCAAAAGGTGGAGGTAGGAGAGACCCTTGAAGACGAAGGAGTAGTTGAAGAATTAGTGAAGGAAGACATCAAGGAGGAGTTTGATTTTGTACTAAAGCAAGTAGAGAAAGCTAAAATTATCGAAGAAGAGGAAGTGGTTGAAGACTTAGGAGATGCGGAACCTCCACGGGAATCTCAAGTCATAGGGCCTCCTTCCAAGACATTTGAAATTGATGTTGAGGAGGGTGTACAACCAACAAAGGCATATCCTGGTTGAAGACTTTGAAGAGGTTGATCAAGAGATGGATTCAATCATTGATGAATTCTTATCTACAATTGAATCCCCTCCCATTGGACTTGACATGAAGATTAAAGAAGAAGAAGCACAACCTTCCATACCCTTGGTAAGCAATGACAAAGAGATTGAATTGGAAGAAAGCTACTAAGAGGAAGAGGTTGAAATTGAAGAAGCTTGCAACGAGGTGGAAGTTATTAAGGAAGAGCACAATGGAGTGGAGCTTGCAAGATCATTGGAAACACCTCTCCCCAAGCTATTACCATCCAACACAATCTTCAAGTGGGTAAAATCCTTCTCCTTCAACCTTACTCCCCCATTTGACTATGGTTTGCTTGAGATAGATGTGCAACTTCGAACTCTTTGTGGCTTTAAGAGTAAGAGGGAGATGGTTAGTGGTTGGAGTTGTTACGCAAGGCTCAATATGGTTGCATACTCCAAGTTGAAGTGCAAGTATTGGTATAAGTCTCAATTGAATGGGTCTAGGAGGTTGTTTGGATGTCTCAGTGAGAATTCCAATTGCTCACCACCCAAGTGGAAAAATGATGATCATCAAGAAGACGGGTGTAAAAGCAAGGTTTGGGACCCCGGAATTCATTCCAACAATCAACACTTTTGGGGCTTTGTCACTTGCTTTAACTTGCTTGAATGCTTTATGCGCCTAGTTTGGGATCTCGAAGGCTATTGGAATTACAAACACTGGTGGGGATTCAAGGATTAGTTCAAGCGCAAGCCACCATGACAAGGAGCTCACCAAATGTCCAACTTAAGGATTTTAACCAAAAGTTCTAGGTGGGAGATAACCCACCATGGTATAATCTTCCCTTTTTATTAGCTCTATTTTTATATCAGTGTCAATATTCAGTTCTGCATGATTTCCTTTACCCTAAAAAAAAGTGCGTTCCACGCATGCGCGTGACCCACGCGCACGCGTCACATGCGACGCTAAAATTACAGAAAGTTGCGCTGGAAACATGCAAGAAGGATGCCTTGCGCACAAGCCAACCCACGCATACGCGTGGGTGATGCATGCGCGTCACCTGCAATTTTGTCAATCCACACGTAAGCGTTAGCGACGCGTATGCGTGATATGAAATTCGGCATAACTTGATACATTAAACAGAGAGTTGTGCAGGTATAATGCTGGAATTGTACGTCTGGCATGATGAGATCTCACGTGTACCCGTGATCGTCGCTTACACGTCACCTAAATTTTTGCTCACCGACGCGTAAGCATGGATGACGCTTACGCGTCGCCTCTTCTTTTGCACACCCACGCGTACGCGTGGGTGACGCTTACGCGTCGCTTCATAGATTCCATTTTTCTGGAGGCCCCATCTGGGCTTTTCAAGATGATCCCGGCGCTCCCCGGCGTTTGGTTGGAGGCCCCGTCTACATGGAGCCTCCATCGTATGTCCACTTCTTCGGTTGGGCCCCCTGTTACTTCCACCAGGAACTCTGCCATTGCATGTGCCTTAATCGCATGTCGGGGTTCGTATCGTAAATCGTACTGGGAGAGCTCGATGGCCCAAGTCATCATTCTTCCCGCTAAGTTGGGTTTTTAGAGCACTTGACGGATTTCCTGATCTGTTCTTACGATGATCTGGTGGCCTTGGAAGTATTGCCTTAGTCTATGGGAAGAGGTCAGGAGTAACAGTGCCAGCTTCTCCAATTTGATGTACCTCGGTTCTGCTCCTTGTAGTACTCTACTCACAAAGTAAATTGGCTGTTGAGCCTTCTCTTCTTCCCACACTAAAACCGCTGCAAGCGCTTTCTCCGCTATGGCCAGGTACAAGTAGAGTGGTTCTCCGACCTTGGGCTTTTCGAGTACTAGGGGTGCTGCCAGGATCTCTTTGAAGTGATTGAACGCCTCTTCGCACGCAGGAGTCCATTCAAACGCCATCCCCTTTTTCATCAGATTGAAGAAGGGCAAGGCTTTCGCTGCCGACGCTCCGAGGAAGCAGGACAGCGCGGTGAGCCTTCCTGCCAGCCTCTGGATGTCTTTGACACAGCCCATACTCTTCATTTGGAGTATCGCTTAGCACTTTTTGGGGTTGGCTTCCACCCCCATTTGGGTTATCATAAATCCTAGGAACTTTTCGGCCTCCATGGCAAAGGTGCACTTGAGCGGGTTGAGCATCATACCATGTTGTCGAAGGGACACGAACACATTTCCCAGGTCGCTTAAGAGTTCATCAGGCCGGGTAGTCTTTGCTAGGATGTCATCTACATAGACTTCCACCGTCTTGCCTATGAGATCGCTGAATATCTTGTTCATCAGCCTCTGGTACGTGGCCCCTGCATTTTTCAGACCAAATGGCCTCACCTTGTAGTAATAGATTCCTCTCGGTGTTATGAATGCTGTTTTATCCTCGTCAGGCAGGTGCATCGGTATCTGATTGTAGCCGGAATAAGCATCCATAAAGCTCAGATACCGGTACCCTGCCGCCGCATCAACAAGTGCATCAATATTGGGAAGGGGGTAGCAGTCCTTGGGACATGCTTTGTTGAGATCGGAATAGTCGACACACATCATCCATCTCCCATTGTGCTTTTTTACCAGGACTTCATTTGACAGCCAGGTCGAGTAGTCTAGTTCTCGGATAAAACCTGCTTCTAGGAGCCTGGCCGTCTGCCTGGCCACCTCTTCTGCTCTTTCCTGCAACATCTTCCTTCTCCTTTGAGCCACTAGTCGGGCTTCCGGCTTGATGGCCAAGTGGTGTGACATGAGTTGGGGGTCTATGCCTGGCATATCGGCTGGCGTCCAGGCAAATAAATCGCCATTGGCCCTGATCATTTCTACCAAAGGCTCTTTCAATTCATGTGGGAGGTTTCTATTTTCGAACATGAACTTCTCCTCCGTGTCCCTGACCCTAAACTTTTCCAGGTCCCCCTCTGGTTCGGGTCTGGGCTTGTCACCGACCTTGGCATCCAGGTCGGCGAGGAACACCCCTGACGCTTCTTTAGATTTTTTCCTCAACGAGAGGTTGGCGTTGTCGCAAGCGACTGCCGTTTCCAAATCTCCTCTTATGGATCCTACAGATCCGTCATCAGTGACAAACTTCATTATCAGCAGCTTCGTACTGATCACTGCCCCTACATCGTTAATGGTTTTCTTTTCTAGGATGATGTTGTAGGCTGTGGAATCCCGTAGAATTATGAACTCAGCCATTATGGATCTTCGCTCCTGTCCTTGTCCTACGGAGACCAGCAAGGAGATTATCCCGTTCGGTTTGATGAAGTGGTCGCCTAGCCCCACGACACCGTGCTGGTGAGTCATTAGGTCGGTATCTCATAACCCCAATGCATCGAACACGTTGCGGAACATAATATTCGAGTCTTCCCTCGTATCCACAAGGATCCATTTGACAAGGCCGGTTCCAACCCTAATGGTCCCCCTCTGGTTCGGGTCTGGGCTTGTCACCGACCTTGGCGTCCAGGTCGGCGAGGAACACCCCTGATGCTTCTTTAGATATTTTCCTCAATGAAAGGCTGGCGTTGTCGCAAGCGATTGCTGTTTCCAAATCTCCTTTTATGGATTCTACAGATCCGTCATCAGTGACAAACTTCATTACCAGCAGCTTCGTACTGATCACTGCCCCTACATTGTTAATGGTTTTCTTCCCTAGGATGATGTTGTAGGATGTGGAATCCTGAAGAATTATGAACTCAGCCATTATGGATCTTCGCTCCTGTCCTTGTCCTATGGAGACCGGCAGGGAGATTATCCCGTTCGGTTTGATGAAGTGGTCGCCTAGCCCCACAACACCGTGCTGGTGAGTCATTAGGTCGGTATCCCATAACCCCAATGCATTGAACACGTTGCGGAACATAATATTCGAGTCTTCCCCCGTATCCACAAGGATCCATTTGACAAGGCCGGTTCCAACCCTGGCCGTGATGACCATGGGGGAGGCTTTCCAGGACCTCATCAAACCATTGGTCTTCCGGACCGAAAGAGATGGATGGAAGCCTTTTGGAGCTTCGCACAGATGAGGAGGAGACCGCCAGGACTTTGGTGTCTTTCTTGTGCGCCGATCTCGACCTTGGAGCTGCGTTTCTTGCAGTGACTACATTTACCACGGTAAGGCCATGGTCGTTGTCCTCTGGCTCATGTCATCACTTCGCTGTCCCGGTCTTGACTTCCCCATCGTGGTCACGATTTCGTCTCCTCGGCTCCCTGATAAGGTGGGAGAATTCAGCTAGTTTTCTGTCCCTGATTGCTTGTTCCAGTGCGTCCTTTAGGTCGAAGTAGTCCTGTGTCTTATGTTCATAGCCCTTATGGTAATCACAGTAGAGGCTCTTGTTCCACCCAATTTGGTCCTTCAGAGGTCGGGGCTTTGACAGGATTCCCTTCTCGGCTATCTACTGGTAGACTTCTATGATGGGGAGGGTGAGGGGAGTGTAATTGGTGAATTTTCTGACACAAGGGAACGGTCTGGGTGTCTTGCTCAGACCACCATCTCTGCTGTGCTCCTTCTGCCTTTCTCTATTACCATGCTATTGGGGTTGATTGTAAGAGGGCTGCCACTTGTTGGCAGCCACAACTTGACTAACTTCTTCATCGTTAATGTATTTCCTGTCTACGGTTTGGATCTCTTGCATCGTCCAGACCGGCTTCGTGGTGAGGTTCTTTCTAAAGTCCTCATTAAGGAGTTCGTTCGTCAGACAGAGACTGGCCACTGAATCAGTTAGCCCATCGATCTCCAAGCACTCATTGTTGAACCAGTCTAGATATTCCCTGGTCGGCTCACCGATCCTCTGAGTCACGCCGAGCAGATTGATCGGGTGCTTTGCCTTCGCGATTCTAGTGGTGAATTGTGCTAGGAAGGCACGGCTAATATCCGAGAAGCCAGCCACCGAGCCCTGCGAGGGTGACCAGGAAGGCGCGGCACCTTACTTCGTCTCCTACTCCCTCCAGGTTCATCCTGGCCTCAAAGGCCATGAGGTGCTCCTGCGGGTCTTGGGTTCCGTCATACCTCATGTCTGTTGGTTTATCAAAGTGCTTTGGCAACCGGACCTCAAGGATGGAACGATGGAATGGGGTGGCATCCATTATCATGGGTCACCGTGTTCCCTCAGATCTCTCTTTGCCGCTTTCACGATCTCGCCTGGTGGCGCGCGCCCCCTTACCTCGGGCGTAGATGATTATGTCATGTCGTCTTCTCGGGTGTTCCTGATCTTCCTGGCTACTTTCCGATTCCGATCTTGAGGCGGGAGTGTGCCGGGATCGACTTCGGTGGGAGGTTCTTCCCCGGCTTTTGGGAGATTGGGAGTAATCGGGGTCGGAAGTTTGCTGACGATGCTCCTGATCCGCTAGTTGGCGCTCCAGGTTCTGCACCCTATGGCGCAATTCCTGCATTATCCTAGCACTGTCACTACCAGTTCCCCCGAAGGGGCATCTTTCTTGGGCTCTCGACTGCGGTTTGGTACATTGCGGGGGGGACCTCAGCCGCTCCTGTGGGGAGGCAACGGAGGCTGCCCCCTCCAGGCCTGCCACGCGGCCATGGTCCCCTGGACCTTGCACGATGTCCATTTAGGCAGTCCCCACAGACGACGCTAATGTTCGGTAGGTCGGTTACCGGACGGTTCGGGAGGATCCTTGATTTGATAGGTGGGGTGTGGCCTGGGACCAGGTCATGAGGGTGAAGCTGGAGTAGCCAACGTTCCGAACTCTGAATATGAAGGGGGGTGTCACCTGCAAAGACACTCTGACGCTCTTGTCAGTTTAGTGTGCAGGCAAAAAAGAGATAAAGTGGTAGGTGTCATACCATGGGGGAGGGGTAGGACCACCCCCATATATACTGTGTCAGAAGTGGGTCCCACCAGAGAAGACCCACCTTCTTTGAAGCTTCCTCATACAGCTGTATTGATGAGCTGCCAAGGACGCGTATCCGGGTCAGTGGTTAAGCAGCTTGCATCCAACCGTTCGGGTCGGGTGGTCTATATGTTGGGTTGGCCCGTAATCTGTTTGGGCCAGGCTGCAACAGAACTTTCGTGTGCTTAGTTCTTTTTTACTTAGACCGTGTTTGATTGATGTCTTACAATTATGAAGATATTACATATATATATAAAAATATATAGACAGGGACGAATTCAGAAACATTATCATGGACGATTAATAATATATATAATATAAAAAAATTATACAAAAAATTATATAATATAAGATATATTATAAAAATATACTGATAGACAATATATTTTAAAGTACAAAAATTGTGTGTGTACTTTTTACTAATGAAGTGGTCGATTTTTCGTATCATAAAATTTATCGATAATAAAATCTGTGTTAAATTTTTCAGCAATTTTCTTTTCAATCTAATTAAAAGACAATTAGCAAAAAAATTATTTTTTTGAGTTATTTTTTACAATATTTATAGTTAAAAAAATCTCTCAGTTGTAACAGTTGAAATAGCGAAAATTAATACCAAATGAATAAAAAAGACAGTCATAAGAAGAAAAAAGTACATTTTATGAAATTTAAAAATTTTATTTAATTAAAAAATATTAGTAATAATATCTTTTTTAGATTTTTTTGATATTCTTACTTATTTTTTAGATATTAGAAATCATTAATATTTAGGTTGGATTAGATTTTTATTTATACTAGACTAAATACTAAATAAATTTTTTGAAAAATTAAATTATACTTTATAGTTTATTATTATTAATTTTTTAAAAAAGAAGTTGGAGGCCGAGACCTCCACTCGTCCCCGTATGTCCGTGCCCTGCATATAGACACAAGAAGACATTAATTTTACATTCTATTTGGTAGCATTTGGTTTATATCTTTTCTGAAATAGAGACACAGAGATATAGACATTAAAGACATGGACACAAATTATTAGTGTATATGTTTGTATTTTATAAAACATTAAATAAGACACAATAAAATTAAAAAATTCATATTTTGTAAAAAATAATAAGGGATAAAAATATAAAAAATTGATAAAGGATAAAAGTGTAAAAAATTGATAAAAAATAAAAGTATAAAATTAACTTTTTAAAAATTAATAAGGAATAAAAATATAAAAAATTGTGTCTAATTGATTATGTCTTTGTGTCTCATCATTTTATAGAAACACTAAATACATATATTCTGTGTGTATTTATGTACTAACGTATTTATCCAAAATTTATGTCTCAACAAATAAGTAATAAATATGTAATAATGTGTCTATATCACTGTGTCTGTGTCTTTCAAATTAAACATTACAGAAAAAAATTTGGTAACTAAAAATTTCAGCCATAATTAGCCAACACTTTCCATAATTTACTTTATTTACATCACTTAAAAATAGTTTTATTTTTTATCTTATTCTCTTATCATTCTACTTATCATATTCTTATCAACTCCACTTATTAATTATATTAATTATAATATCATATCCCTTACTATTAGGCATTCTTGTAATCAATACTTAATATTTCCTTCTATAATTTAATTTTTATATTTAAGAATATATTAAATATAAATAATAATAAGAATGGACGGTAATGATAATATATATTAATTGAGTTAATTGCACTTCATTCTTTATTTTCTTTAAGGCATTTAATATCAATCGATGGAGATACGAAAAAATCATTAAGGCTATGTTTAGTTGGAAGAAAAGAAATAGAGAGGAAGAAAATAGAAAGGAAAGAAAAGAAATTGAGTAGATTTTTATTTTTCTTAAATGTGTTTGGAATAAAGGAAAATAAGAAGGAAAGAAATGTTATAAAAAGACAGTTTTACCTTATATTATAAAATATATTAAAAAAAGTAAAAGGATAATATTAGAAGTAGAAAGAGAGAATTAGTTTTCTCTCCATTTTGTTTCCATTGCTGGAGGGAAAAAAATTGGTGGGCCACCAATATTTTTCCATCCATTTTCCTTCCTCTCCCATTTCTCTCCTCAATCAAACAAGAAAAAATAACTATTTTTCTTCCAATTTCTTTCCTTTCTTTTTCCTTTCTTTCATATTCACCTCAGACAAATACACCCTAATTCTTTGTTTCCGTTAAGACATTTAATTGTACTTGATTCTTTGTAATATATACCTTCCATTAATTCAATTATGATCATTCAAAAATTATGACTATAATACCATTGCAATCACAATAGTGTATAATCCAAGGAATTTTACAAGAAGTCGCATTTATCATTGCAAATAGTATGGCATTTGAATTCGACTTTAATACGATACCTATAGTAGAAGGTGCTGATGAAGAATTTGAACAACAGACAGACTCACCCGACGAGGTTATTGTCAGTCAACCAATTTTCAAGAATATGAAAAACCACACTAGCTTTGATGAGATATAGTAATAAACTGATTTAATTTTTTCTATTTTTATGTATATTTATAATTATATTATACTAACTAAGTTCATACATATAACATTCATACGTTCATATACATAACATCTATAATGACATAAAACTAACATCTAAAAATTAAATTTATATTTATTAGATATTACATCCATACACATATCATTCTTTAGTTATTGCATAAGTAACTATAAAGTTAACACAGATGTTTTTAAATTTTATCATAATTGAATTTAAAAAATATCAAATTCTTAAATTAATTTATTCAATTGATAAATTTACTCATAACATCCATAAATTCATACACATAACATCCATTATTTTATGTTAATATATAACATCCATAATTTGTATTCATAATATTCATAATTTTATGAGTACAAATTTATGAAATTATGGAAGTTGTATAGTAGAAGTTGTTAAAAATTTTTAACTTAATTTCCATAATTTTTGAAGAGAATTATTGTATTTTAATGGATAATAATGTAATTGAGAGATGTTTTGAATTTGATTTGAGAAAAACTGAAATTGATTTTGGAAAGAACATTAATGACTCCAAATATACAACAAAATAATAAGTGGTAAAAAAATATGTCACTTGCTTATCAAAAAAATGAAAATTTTTACATAATATTTCTATATGATAATTATTCTTTGACTATCTAGTATCACTCATATTTCACTCATATTTCTGAGATTGGCTATCACTTGAACTAGTGCTTTTGAGGTGAAACTATTTACTCAAACTCGATTTTTGAAATTATTTATCACTTTTACATGTTTAGTTTTCACTTAGTTTAATTATATTAAATAAATTTTCTTTATGACGTTAAAACTTCAAAAAAATATTAGACAAAAATGAATAAAATTATTAAATTATGTGTTAGTTTCTTTAATTATTAAAACTCTATTTTTAATGATGACAACACAAGTATAACTTTGAGAATTTTAGTGATTCTCATAAATATACATATATAATGGCAAAGAATAAACCAAACAAAATAGTCAAGTAATACTCAAATTACCGTATATATTAAATAAAAATATAAAAAATAAACTTTGATACTAAATCAAATAGACTGAAAACCATATTTATAAGTACAAAAGGATACTAGGATGCCTATAGCTATATGTTCCTATATATTAGGTAAAAAAAAATTCATTTCAGTATACCCGATTTAGTAAACATCTCATATGGTTATGAAGTTGAAATATAAGGATGAAGAAAAGAATGGTTGAAGGCTAATAAAGGGAGTGCATAGGTTTAAGATGAGACTTAACCAGCCTCGTAAATATCTACTTAATATATTAAAATTGGATTTTCCTCTAATTAATAAAGGTGACGTGTCGATCTCTCTTGAGTTCATTTTCCCTCCAAAACGAATGAAATTTTTCATCTATTCTAAAATATTTTATAAAAAATACATTTATTATAATTATATTATTATATTATAATTAGTATTTAATGAATAATATATAATTATACTAATTTAGGAACATATCTTCATTATAATTATATCAAATCAATATTTAATGTACTATTAAACTACTTATCAATTATAATGCGTAATTACTGTACGTAATAAAAAATTGCCTTAATAATAAGTAATTTACATATTTATTTTTGTTTTACTAAAATCTATAAATAATGTTTTTCTGTGGTACATGAATCTAAATTTGAGAGTCAGCTCATAATTTTATATTTAGTATTTTTTTTACTACTTTATAGGATAAGAATGCATTCTTCGTTTTTTTATTGAAGTTGATCCTTTTAAGGTACAATTTATAATTTTTTATAATATTTTTCATATACTCATTCTATTATATTATTCTTTTAATAATTTATTAATTGTTGTTACTCTAAGTTATTCTTATCGTCTAATGTTCCAGTTCGATTGTCTTTTACCACAATCGTTTACAATGCATCACATCCATGAAATATCTCATCAAGTTGTCTTCACTGATTCAGGTTTCAACTACATGGATGTAAGCGTTCAAAGAAAGGGCAATAATATCTACTTTACCAAAGGATGGTTGGATCTACTCACCTATTATGACCAACCTAATGGAATGTGGTTAAAGTTAGCTTTCTTGGGAGGAGCTCGATTTTTTATTGAGGAATTTCATCCACGAAACTTTATAAGACAAGTTCAAGTTCCATCCCCTCCATGCTTTTTACGTCTGCCCGAAAATCTTCGAATTGGAGCACATAATGAGATTGAATTCTCTCTGTTTAAGTTCGATTTTGATAAATTCGTGACAAACTCGGATATGCAATTTCAACGATTGGTAATATATTTAAATTTTTTTATTTTAAGTTGTTCATTATTAGAATAATTTTATAACATATTGTGATTTTTTTTTAGAAATTATTGGCTTTCTTTTGCATGCATGCAATGTCATTAGGAGGAATAAGGGTTAGTTTGGTTTCTCGATTTGGCAATTCTATACCTTACCGCATTACATGGATAGCGAATGATAAAGCTTATTTAACAAGAGGATGGTTTGAATTTACACGAATTCTGAATGTTGATATTTACAATGTTATTTCAGTTGGTTATCGTTACGAGAATGACTCTATATTATACGTGACTAAGAACTAAAATAGATTCAATATTGTTTAAGTAATTTGGTTTTAATATTAGTATTTGATTAAATTATAATTAGAAAATTTTAAATTATTGCATCAATTTCTATATTATGAGTATTTTTCGTGGATGTACTATTTTTAAATAATTTAATAATTAATAAAATGAAGTGGTGTCAGATATATTATTTAAGTTTATTTTTATTCTTTATTTCTTTATTTGTATTTTCATTATATTTGACAAAAAATCTCTACCTAAAGATATAATTTTCGTTGACCTAAACATAATTTAGTTGCCAATAAAAACCGATTTTATCTATAAAAAATAATGAAACATGTATCTTTTGATATTATATTAATATAGTAAGTAGACATTATGATATAATAATATCTTTAATAATTGTATTATAATTAGCTCATAAATAATATATGCTTATATTATTTTAGAAATTTTTTTTTATTATAATTATATCAAATCAATATTTAATTATGATAAAATATGTTAATTATAATTATATCATAAAATTAAAATAATTACGATAGTTATGTTATATATTTTAATCATTTATGTAAGTAAATAAACTAGAAAAAAATCAAATCAAATCATGAAAGTAAATAAATAATATAGAATAATATTATACATTTAATTGCATTATAATTAGCTCATGAATAATGTATGATTATATTATTTTAGAAAAATATTTTTATTATAATTATATCAAATTAATATTTAATATATTATTTAAATCTAACTTTTATATAACAATAATATTATATATATTTATATATCACTTTTTTAAACTCATTCTTACAAATATTGGCATATAATTAATATAGATAACATATATACTTAATAAATATCTTTATTAAATTAATTATAACAATTAATACAAGATAATCTCATAAGTATAACCTAATTATAGCAAGAATTTTTATAAAAATAATTGACTACTAATTTGAATATAATTGATATAGTTAAATTGATACAACCGATAAGATTGAGAATATGTAGCAATTATAGCAATTATTATATCAATTATAATAATCATTCACGTGACTTCATATACAGTAATTTTTGAATTATAATTGTCACATAATTACTGTTGAATATTATTTAATTTTAGATGTTTTATAGGTAATATTCATTATCACATGAATTATCATCATTA
>NC_029773.3:37362346-37372533 GCF_000817695.3 Arachis duranensis | reverse complement strand
TAGGCTAAAAAATTATTTATAATAAAAAACTCAAAAAATAATTAATATATGTAACTTAATATATATGTATATTTAAATAAGAAAATATTTAAAATTATTTAAACAAAATAAATAAATATATCCTACGAACAAAAAAACATTAACTAATTGATTAATATATACTGGTAGTATAAATAAAAAACATTTAAATAAAAAAGTAGTATGTTTTTAATTTTGGGAATAAAACATAAATAATTATAATATAATAATTTGTTTAATTATTAATATTTATAATTGTTATTTTAAATCATAAATTTAGAAAAAAAGTAGATTAACAAAAACGATTAATAACTATATTAGAGTTGACACACATAACATTAGAATAAGAAAAAATAAACGTATAATATGTTACTTTTTTATTAATCAAATTACTACAATTCAAATTAATTTCAATAAAATAATTTAAAATTATAATTTCAACCTTATTACATACATAATACGAATTATTGAACAATTTATTATCATGTACATGGCACAAATTATTAAACAATTTCTCACGTGTTTTTTTTTTCAAAATAAAAATACTATTTTTACTTATAATTATTATTCTTTATCAATTCTTTTATTTAAACACTAATATTATTTATTGATTTTTTTATTTTTATTTCTCACATTTATTAAAAATTCTTTTTCAATATTTTAGGTATTAATTATTGTTATTTAATTAACTTATTTTAGGTATTTACTTATTAAAATTTTAGGTATTACCTCAATTATGGTATTATATTAAGACTTATTATCATAAAATTTTACTTAACAAATTGTAGGCAAAAAATATATATATATATATATATATATAATTTATTATTTTTCTCTCACATGACATATTTATTGTTATATTTTAAATTTAGAATTTTCTTAATCTAACATTACAGTAAAAGAATAGCAAGCAAAAAAAATATGGGAACATTCCAAACATAATTACTGCTAATCTTTTTTTCTTTAATTTTCAAATATATTATTTATTTTATTTATTTAGAGTAATAACTAAATTTATTATAACTATAGCAAAATTATCTTTAAACTATTAGTATTATTAGTAAATTTTTAAAATTATTGACATATTATTAGTATATATAATAAGCAATAGTAAATTTCCTTTCATGTTTATCATTTAAAAGATTTATAATTTTTACATAGCCTTTATTCTATTTTTTTTCCATACCTAATGACTATTGACTACGATCCTTTTAATAGTATCACCTATAGTAAATTATACAAAGAAAAAGTATGAAAAATAAAGACAAAAATTATAAGGCTATAGAAAGTCTCATTCAAGTTTGAAAAGAGCAAGACGGTTTATATAGAAATAATTCTATAGATGATAAGATTAGTTGATTCATTTACTAAATTTTTTCAAGTAATGCTAAGTTCAATTTATAAATAGAGCTTAATTTTGATGCACTGACAGTGTAAAGCATTTTACACAGTCGTGCAATCACATCTATTCTTTTGGATGACCATTCACGCGGTCAATGTGAAAGATATTTATTTTTATTGATGTGTCATTACGTAATTGGATGCACATGTAAAACTACTTTATATTGTCAGTGCATCAAAATTAAATTCTTATAAATATTTGTAGTTCATATTTTAAGTTAATTTTATAAGTACACCATTTCACAAGTCAAAAACAATTATTTTTAATAGTTTTGTAAATGCTAATAGCTTTTATATTTAAATTATTTTGCAATACGATAAAATTCATTGTTCAATCAAGAATTATTTGACAAAAATATTTGAGAATGAATTGGTAGAAAGGAAGGTCTATGTCTTCTCAAATTTTGAGATTGAGAAATCAAGCGGAATATATCTTCTGACTGTACACACGTGCAAAATATCTTTTAAGTTGGAATCACGTGTAGTACATACGATCGATGATCGTAAAATTCTGGATAATCATTTTAATTTGCTTGCCATGCTAATATATTGAAACAAATAAATAACGATTCTACTTATTTGGTACGTAATTAATTTATATTAACCCACACAAAATTATTTTCCTTTTGATTTTAAGTTTTGCCAAGAAATTGTATAATAGCATCATTTTATCGATAACAAAAATTTTAACAGTTTATTTATAAAAATATTTAAAATTGTATTGTGATTTTTTTTAAAGGTATATCCTTTTATTAATATACTATTGTTAGTTTTATCATTTAACAAAAAATAAATCAGTAAATTCTCTTTATTTTATACACGTACGAAGTTATAATTTCTTATATTATTCGCTTATTTGTCTTTAATTTGGTACTTTTAATTCAATTTTTTTGTTCAATTAGATGTTATTAGATTCTTGACTAGAAAAGAAAAACTTATATCATGGTTAAAAATAGAGAGAAGTGACCAATACATTGTGATTGATCTTCATGATTTATAATATGTAAAATTTTAATATGAATATTTCTTTTGGTAATAATTATGTGTTATGGTGCAATTTTTTTCTTTATGTATTATTATTTACTCTCTTAATTTTCGCTTTCATTCAAAAATGAGAAAAAATAAGATGTACACTATGAGATCAATTTACAATCCAATTACTTGATCATCTATATGATCACCAAGCAACCGAATACATAATTTATTTTCTAATTTATAAAATTTAACAAAGACATTGATAAACATATTGGTTTCGTATTTATTTATGTATTTTATTTATTTATGTTGTATTTGTAATTATATTATATCCATTTTTATCAATATATTTTTTTAAAAATACCATTAATGTTAGCACATGGTGTATTAAACAAATTAAATGATAGAAATACGTAACTATTTTCTTTTTCAATTAAGATTCAGTAAAATACTGTAATTTAAACTTGCAATATCAATATATTAATAGTAAAGTGGAGAAAAATGTAACATTATATCAGAGAAATTTTTTTAAATCATAATTGTAATATATAATTGAAATCATAATTGTAATTTATGATTGAAATCATAATTTAAATGTGCTAAACGGGATAATTTCATTTAGAAAATTCATAATTCAAATATATTTAATATTATATTTAAAAAAAATGAACAATGCACATCATATTATTTATTTTTTAATTAAATTATTGCAATTCAAATTAATTTTAATAGAATAATTTAAAGTTATAATTTTAATTTTATCACGTGCATAGCACGAATTATTACACTTGTAGAGTTATTATTAGTGAATCCCTTTTTATCCTATCCTAGCTCCTTGGAGTTTCCATATATAAACCGGTTCTTAGTATTGGCTCTTTCAACCAATTGAAACAAAGGCTAATAAACACAGTTTTAAGAATAATCTTTCAAACCATCATTTATTTCATTCTATTCCAAGACGAGATGAATAATTGACCTTGTTTGACTCCTTAGGAAACATATCATCGTCTGAAGTCTTTGTTATTCTCAGATTGACTTGAGTATCTCAGAAGCACTATCGGTTCCAATCTTAATCATTCTTTGAATTACTTCTTAGGTGCTGATAGAGCATATATGCAAAGAAATGCATGACCTAAGCTTCACTCATGTTCATAAGAGCCTTAAGAAACTAAAATCGATCCTCACAAGAGTTTTTGTAAATATATAAGCTATAAACTCAGTGTTGATAAATTTGAGTTCTATATTTCCTTTCTGAATATGGTATTTAATGTGGTGATACTTAATCTCTATATGCTTTGTTCTAGAATGATGACATGTTTTCAGCAATGCATATGGAACTAGTATTATGCAAAAGAATTTAGATTACCTTAGTAGATAATCCTAAATTTGATTTCTAATCTAAAGAACTTGTTTATAGAAATTCGTGGTAGCTATATACTCTGATTCAACTATTGATAGAGAAATAATGTTTTGCATGTCACTCCCCCAGATGATAAGACACTTTTTTGAGGAAACAATAACTTTTACTTATGCTCTTTCTAATAACTCGATCTCTAGCAAAATCAGTGTCTATGTAACCAACTACATCAATTATTGAGCCTTGCTAATGCCCTATACCAAGATTGGTAGTAACCTTTCAAGTGTCTCAAAATTCGATTCATGATTGTAAGATGGGGGCTTTTGGGATTAGACTGAAATACTAAACATATACATATACTAATCTATATCAAGTCTACTAGTAATGAGATATAAAAGTGATCTAATCATTCCTCTATATCTAATCTCAGACGCACTTTCTTCATTTTCATCCATATTAGCGATCTTAGACGGATTCATCATAGTACTTAGACTAATGAATATAGTCTCATATTTAAGTTTTTCAAAAGTTCTTTATAGTACTTAGACTAATGAATATAGATACCTTTCTCAATTTGCCTAATCTAAAGTTCTATAAAGAACTTCAATTCTCCAATCATGCTCATCTAGAAGTCACTTTTCAACAAATCACCAAAGTGCTTGCATAGAAAATTATGAGTTTTTCTATAGGTGATATCATCAACATAAATTTGAAAAACTAGATGCTCTTTATCGTGATAAAGAGCAAACAATGTTGTGTCATAAATGCTTCTTTAGAAATTATTTTGAGTTAAGAAGGAACTTAGATGATCATACTAAGAACTTGTAGCTTGTATGTTTGAGATCATATAATGCCTTTGTTAGTTTCATCTCATGATTTGGGTACTATTTTGTCTTCAAATCCAGATGGTTGTTGAAGCTGGCAAAGATTTAGTATTAGAAGAGGGGGTCGAATCACACGAGGCCAATTTTTTCTTAAACAAGTGAGCTGTAAATGCTTTTCGAGTCTTTGGACTAGTATGCAACGAAAAACATTAGCAATAAGTTCTAGAAATCATTAATATATTGATTTGAAACAATTTCTTAGGTTAAGGGACACACAAGATTATTTGAACAGTAATTGTTTTAAAGAATATGTTAGTAAAAAATTGTTGTCTCAGATACTCCATATTTTAAGATAGTTTCTGAGATATTTGGAGTAATTTAGATCCAATTAGAGAGAGAACTGAGGTATCTATAGATAATAAAATAATCATAACTGAAAATTCCTTAATTAAAATAAATATAAAAGAATGGAATATGTAGAGTTAAAAGATGAGAAGATGCACATAATGATATATACTGATTTGGCTAAAATGCTTATATCCAATTCTCAAGAAGAATATCTCAGAGTTTTATTGTTAGAATAAGTGTACAAAAGATACTATTTGCATTAAGATTTCTCAGGCCATATCTTTGACTTAAATTATACCATAACACAATTTAAGAATCTTAGATATTATTTATTCAAGTCTTCTTAGGACTACAAAATGACTCAAATTGGAACAAAACCTAATCTAAGAATTTTAGATATTCTATTAACTTCTTTAAGTAAGACTTAGGTTAGACTTTAGCCTAACTTAAAAATCTTATATATTATTTCCTCATGCCTTTCAGGCTATGCCTTGAGTCATGCCACAACAATGTAAGAACCTTAAATGTTATCTTGAACTTGGACAAAACTCATATTAGACTGTACCCAAACCTAATAACCTTATATATATATTCTCTTCTTAAGCTTTTTCTAATCACTAAATGATCAAATAATTGTGAAATCTAAAGACTGATAGTGTAAACTAGATAGAAGGATATTTCCAACTTTTACAACTGAGTTGACTAATTCTTTTATGGTTTCCTGATATGGTTCTAAGATTCTGGGCCGCATTTCAACCCAGTTTTCGGCCCAGAAACACAGATTAAAGTCAGGAAACATGCAGAAACTCATCATGCTTTCATAATTCACAATTTTAGTTTTAGATGTAGTTTTTAGAGAAAGAAGTTCTCTCCTCTCTCTTAGGATTAAGATTAGGATTTTTAGAACTTAGGAATATTTTTATCTCATCTTTTTATCAGGTTCAATATCTTTTTATTTCGACTTCTCTTAATTGTTGATTATTGATGTTGCTTATTTGGCTTATGACTCTTCATATTTGGATTGATTTTATTTTATTAATACAATTGAGGTATTTCAGATTTATGATTGTTTTCTCTAAGTTATGTTATTGATGCTTGTGCTCTATCCAAATTATTTTCATTCAAGTAGGTTTTATTCCCTTTTGGCATTGGTTGATTAATTGGTAACTCTTGAGTTATCAAACTCATTGTTGACTAAAAATTGGAATTCTTCAAGAATTAATTCGAGATCCAATAATTTTAACTTTTCCCAAGGAAAGATTGGAATTTGAAGATTCGAATTAATTCATCCACTTAACTTACCTTCATAGTTAGAGGTTAACAAAGTTGGAGAAAAATCCAATTCTCATCACAATTGATAAGGATAACTAGGATAGGACTTCTAATTTGTCATACCTTGCCAAGAGTTTATTTTACAGTCATTTATTTATTTTATTCATCATTTATCATAATTGCCCCTCATTCTTAAAACCCCCAATTTACAAACTCATAACCAATAATAAGAACATACATCCCTACAATTCCTTGACAAGACGACCCGAGGTTTAAATACTTCGGTTATCAATTTATTTAGGGGTTTGTTACTTGTGATAACCAAAACGTTTGTAAGAAAGGTTGATTGCTTGGTTTAGTAACTATACTTACAACGAGAATTTACTATAACTTCTAAGCCATCAATCTTCAGTTCTTCAAAATGGCGCCGTTGCCGGGGAATTGCAAACGTGTGCCTTATTATTGGTTATTATAAATATTTTTCAAAAAAAAATATTTTTCTCTTACTTGTTTATTTGTTTTCTCTCTTCCCTCTTATTTCTGATATCTATTATGAATTCTCACCCCTCTCGCTTTGAGTTTGGTTCTAATTTTGTTGCAAGGAATGGAAGCTATAACAGGACTATGCATCAAGGTCTAAGCAATCAAAGCTGGATGGAGCCACAAGGATCTGATCACCCCTTTAGGCAACAACATCCTCCTAGATATCATGGACAAAGACCATTTTACAATGCATGCCCAACTGATAGATTTGGTGGACCACCTTGTAGCTACCAGCAAGCCCCACCCTATGCTCAGAGACCATCCTTTCGACACAACCTCAACCCACCATACTCACAAGCTTCTTTTCACCATTTGCCATCATATGATCCTTATCCACCTCAACACCAATCCAATTACTCCCAAGAACCACCACTCCCCCATACACCATGCCCATATCCATCAAAGCCAGAATCACAGGTTCGCCTCGAAGAATCGGTAAAAAAATTTAATGCAACCCTTCATCAACTGGAGCAAGCAATTAATCAATTATCTTCCAGAAGTTCAGACACTCAACAGACCCCCATGGCTTCATGTGGAGAATCTAATAAAGAATGTATTGTGAAAAAGACACAAGAATCTCCAGTGGACAGCATAGAGCACAACTTCATACTGGAACAAGTAGAGGAAGCTGTCATTGCAGAAGAAGAAGAGTTAGTTGAAGATTTAGGAGATGCCGAACCGCTACCTGAATCCAGAGTTGTGAAGAATTCCGTCAAGGATGTTACAATTGATGCTAAAAGGGATGTTGCGCAGCCCCCAATGCAGATATCTTATGGGAAACTAGACGGAATTACCCAAGACACATGTTTTCTTGATGATGATGATCACTAGTAAAGTCCTCTTAGTAATGAACTTGCATCCGCAAGTGAATTCTTTGAGACAGAAGAATCTTCCCCAAGTGAATATGAAGATGATGTAGAGGTCGACTTTTCTCGACCTCCTGTTTATGACTCAAGTGATGAGGAAGATATCAATGACTTTGACCAAGACATGGGTGAAGTTGAAGAAATTTGCAAAGAGGTAGAGGAATTCACAGAAGACCACAAGGGAGTAGAGCTTGCAGAACCACTGGAAACACCTATCCCAAGGCCACTACCACCCAATACAGACTTCAAGTGGGTAAAATCCTTAGCTTTTATCTTTACTTTTCCACTTGAATATGGTTTACTTGAAACAGATGGCCAGCTTAGAGCTCTTTGCGGCTTTAAGAGCAAAAGGGAAATGACTCGCACTCAGAGCTGGTATGCAAGATTCAATGAGGCTTCGCACTTCAATTTGAGGTGCAAGGATTGGTGTCAAGCTCCATTGAAAGGATCTCGGAAGCTATTTGGTCACTGCAGAGAGAATTCAGACTACTCACCACCCGGCTGGAAAGATGTAGATCATGACAAAGACGGGTGTAGAAGAAAAGTTTGGGATCCTGGAGTCTGTTCTGACATTCAATACCCCGGGAGCCTAGAAACCTGTTTGAAACTGCTCAACGGTTTTAAGTACCTTATTTAGGACCCCGGAGGATGTTGGAATTCCAAACATTGGTGGAGATTCCTGGATCAGTACAAGCATAAGCCACCATGACAAGAAGCTCATCAAATGTCCAACTTAAGGACTTTAACTAAAAGTGCTAGGTGGGAGACAACCCACCATAGTATGACTGTTCTTTTTTCAGTTTAAATTTTAGTCTGCTTTTGAGTTTTTATTGAACCTGGAATCATGCATAACATTCATATTAAGCATTGCACTCTGCATACTGCAAAAAAGGGGGAAAACACGCATGTGACGCGGCAGCGTCGCTGACGCGTCCGCGTCACTAGTGCGGTGGGAAGAAAAGAATTGAACAGAGAGTCACGCGAGAGCGTGGCTGGAGGCATGCCTTTAGCATAATTTGACCCCACACGACCGCGTCATGTGGGAACTTTGGCCTCCCACGCGACCGCGTCACCCACGCGGCTGCGTGCCATGAAAATCGACGTGAAAAGGGTGCATAGCCGAAAGTTATGCTGGACTGGTGCTAAAAGCACAACCTTACCACGCGGACGCATGGCTCACGCATCTGCGTCATATCCTTATATTGGCCACTCACGCGATCGCGTCGACCAAAATTTGGCAAAATAAGATTCTGAACAGAGAGTTGTGCGAGCGCGAGGCTGCCCTCGCGCCAGTAGCATAAAATGTGTCACGCGACCGCGTGACCGACGCGACCGCGTCGATTAACTTCAAACGCAAGTCACGCGACCGCGTGCCCCACGCGTCACGTCACTCATGCGTCCGCGTCACATGCGACGCATAGCTTATCCAGATCAGTGCCAATTATCTTATCTTTTCTTTTCTAATCCTAATTTCTTCTATCTTTTCCTCTTTTCTTCCTTACTTCTTTCTTCCCTTTTTTCCCTTCTCATTCTTCTTATCTTTCATTTTATTTATTTGCATATTTCATTCATTGCATTTTAATTTAGTGCATATTTTTCTTTTCTTTTCTAAATTTATTATTTTTCCTTTGGTGTTGATTTTCTTATTTAACTGTGCATCTTTTCTGGTATAATTTTTAGTGACTTGTTTTACAATGTTCGGTGATGCTTTTTTTCTGTCAATGTCAATCTTTTAGGATACCTGTATTCCTTTTGCATTGACATGAACTTACATTGTCTTTCATTACCCACTCTCTTCCCCATTGTTGTACATTTTGTACCACTGGCATGCTATGGCTTCTATTATTTTCTCATGTACATGTTGAAGCTTCCATGTAAATGAGACCTTTATCATTTGGCATTAACCCATCCATACTTCATTTATTTTCTTATCTTTATTTCTGGGTTACTTTTCTTCCCTTTGTCTTTTCAGGATGGCCACCCGGAGGGGAACCGAAAGACGTTTACTTGGGGAGACAAGACAAGTCCATCTGTACAATCTTTGGAGAGAAGCATCAGTTGGAACAACTCGTCCACCTGCACATCTTAGCATGCACCGAGGACGGTGCAATCTTTAAGTGTGGGGAGGTCGATACCGATCTCCGTGGGTTAGCTATTTTCTTCTTTTCAACACCATTATTTTATTTTCTTTGTTTATTCATTATTGCATTTGCATATTTGATTGCATGTTTGTTTGATTTTTTTTGCATATTTTACCACTTGGTTAAAGTAATATTTTCTTTTTCAAGAAATTTTTATAGTATTTCACTAATTTGAATAAAACTTTTTGAAAATCTTGTTTGAAGAAATATTATTTTGAAACATAGTTTAGAGCTTGAACACACAAAACCAGTGAGATTTTGAGCCTATTTGATTGGTTGCATTTTATCAACCAATATTTTATTTTTGGTGTGTGTTTTTCTCTCTAAAATTGTGATCTTTGTCTTGCTTAATTCTATATTTCCATTGTTTGATGTATGCATGCACTGATATGATTGAGGCCTTTGTTTCACTAAGCTTACATACCCATATGGCCTTACCCTT
>NC_029773.3:37354254-37361929 GCF_000817695.3 Arachis duranensis | reverse complement strand
TATTGTATTTTGTGATTTGAATTAGTGAAATCCAGTTCATATTTTTCTTGAAGAACTTATTTACTTTAAACTAAGTAGGTAGAAACATTTTGCATGTAGTTGCATTTACATTCATAGGTTGCATTGCATGAGTCTTGCCTTTTCCTACTCATTTATTTGGTCTCTTTGAGTTTAGCATGAGGACATGCTAATGTTTAAGTGTGGGGAGGTTGATAAACCACTATTTTATGGTTTATCCTGTGCTCAATTGAGTGGTTTTTATCAACTCTTTACCCACTTATTCATATGATTTGCATGTTTTATATTTTCCATCCTGATTCTGTGCTATGATTGAAAACATGCTTCTTTGGCTTTTATTTCCTTTTATTTAATCCTCTCTTACTACCATTAGATGCCTTGATCTGTGTGTTAAGTGTTTTAGGCTTCATAGGGTAGGAATGGCTTAGAGAATGAAGAGGAAGCATGCAAAAATGGAAGGCATACAAGGAATTGAGGAGATGACCAGTGAGAAGTCACGCGGTCGCATGGCTCACGTGACCGTGCAAAATGGAAGAAATCAGAGTGACGCGATCGCGTGCCTGACGCGACCGCGCGGATTGGAAGCTGCACGAATGACACGAATGCGTGGACGACGCGCACGCGTGATACGAAAAACGCTGAGTGATGCGATCGCGTGGACGAGCGGACGCGTGACGTGTGCGATCTGCAGAATTACAAAATTTGCTGGCAGAGATTCTGGGCCACATTTCAACCCAATTTTCGGCCCAGAAACACTGATTAAAGTCAGGGAACATGCAGAGACTCATCATGCTTTCATAATTCACAATTTTAGTTTTAGATGTAGTTTTTAGAGAGAGAGGTTCTCTCCTCTCTCTTAGGATTAGGATTAGAATTTTTAGAACTTAGGAATATTTTTATCTCATCTTTTTATCAGGTTCAATATCTTTTTATTTCGACTTCTCTTAATTGTTGATTATTGATGTTGCTTATTTGGCTTATGACTCTTCATATTTGGATTGATTTTATTTTATTAATGCAATTGAGGTATTTCAAATTTATGATTGTTTTCTCTAAGTTATGTTATTGATGCTTGTGCTCTATCCAAATTATTTTCATTCAAGTAGATTTTATTCCCTTTTGGCTTTGGTTGATTAATTGGTAACTCTTGAGTTATCAAACTCATTGTTGACTGAAAATTGGAATTCTTCAAGAATTAATTTGAGATCCAATAATTCTAACTTTTCCCAAGGAAAGACTGAAATTTGAAGATTCGAATTAATTCATCCACTTAACTTACCTTCATAGTTGGAGGTTAACAAAGTGGGAGAAAAATCCAATTCTCATCACAATTGATAAGGATAACTAGGATAGGACTTCTAATTTCTCATACCTTGCCAAGAGTTTATTTTACAGTCATTTATTTATTTTATTCGTCATTTATCATAATTGCTCCTCATTCTTAAAACCCCCAATTTACAAACTCATAACCAATAATAAGAACATACCTCCTTGCAATTCCTTGAGAAGACGACTCGAGGTTTAAATACTTCGGTTATCAATTTATTTAGGGGTTTGTTACTTGTGACAACCAAAACGTTTGTAAGAAAGGTTGATTGCTTGGTTTAGTAACTATACTTACAACGAGAGTTTACTATAACTTCTAAACCATCAATCTTCTGTTCTTCAGTTATCTTCTCAGAAATCTTCAAATTGTTGGAAGCTAAAATGAACCATAATTTTTTGGCAAGGGTTAAGGATCATTATCCTTGCCATCAACTACAATATGAAAATTACAAAAAGCAAATCTAAATTATCTATCAACTTGAACATTATTAACTCAAGATCACTTAAGTTTTTAATCCAAGCCAATAATGTAAAATCTACTCTATAACTAAATGAGATATTTCATGAGACATATAAACTCCACATAATTAACGAATAATTAGCTAATAAATTAATTATTAATTCAAGAAATTATAAATATGAATTTTATAGTTTAATAAGATATGACTAATTAAAATATAAATTTTGACATTAATTTTAAAGAATTTGGTCCAAGATTAGGCCGAATAGGCCGAACCAAACGAATCGAACTCAAACCGGACCCATGGATCCAACCAACCCATTGCACTTATTGAGCTCAGCTCATTCTCTCTCCCCGTTCATGCAAGGAATGCTGAAACTCAGCATGGAAGAAACTCAAACCCTTGTCCTTCATTCAAATTCCCATAACTTCTCACTCCGAGTTCCGATTGTCGCACCGTTTACGACCACGCATCCGCGGTGTCGAGCTCTACAAAGTCCAGTAAAAAATTAGATAAGGAAGCCATATTTCCAGTTCCAATTCTCCCTTTCCCAATTCAAAAATTATATGTCTTGGGTGTTGAGATTTTTGGTTAATTTGATCTTATAGGATCCAAATAACTTGAGAAATTAGTGGGCTTTTGTTTGATTGAGGCACATACAAGATAAAGATCTTCAACCCTAGTATATTCCTTAGTTAATTGTATTTTTGGTATTAAGTATGTATGTATGGATGCAATGATATGAGATAGGTAATGTATATATGTGTTTTTGAGATTGATTGAGGAGATGGAAACTTGATTGGAAACTTTGGAGGCTGAATTTTGGTGGTGGAACTTGTGAGCTTGCTTAGTTGGGTTGTCTTTGGATTGTACGAGAAAATTGGTCAAGGTATAGTTTTGGTTTCTCATAACTAAAATATAATGTGTCGTGAAAACTTAGGTTAGATGACTTAGGATAGGTTGAATCATGTATTCCTGCATATTTTGTGTCAAATTATTGTGGAATAATTGGTTTGATGATTTATGGCATGAAAAGGTTGATGGTGGTGGAATAATGCAAGTTTGTGATGTTTGATGATGTATGTATATGTATAGAAGTTGATGATTATATATGATGTTGTTTGGACATGAATTATTGAGTGAAATGATTATATTTGTGAATTTGAGGTTGTTGTTGATGTCATATTAGTTGTGATGTTGATATTGTATTTGATAGAGAAAATTGATGATGTATATTGAAATGTTGTGTTGAACATGAATTGTTGGATTGAAAATTTGATGGAGATGGTAATTAAATTAGTATATTGAGAAAAGATGTGGTGTAGTTGAATTTGGTTTTGAGCCACTATGGTGAGATTTGGTAACTCTAAAAAGGGTTGGGAATTAAATGTTTTGAAAGTTGATGTTTGACATTTTCAATGAAATCTAGGATTTTTTGATCAACTTTGATGGAACATAACTTGGCTTCCAGACCTCCGAATTTTATCAAACTAGTCTTGTTAGAAAATTTGGTCTGAGAGGTTTACACCGTTCGAAGAATGGATAAAAATATTTTAAAATGAATTTTAGTGTTTTAGATCTAAAAATTTTAAGTTTGGTGTCTTTCTGTTATTTTTCTCTTTTCTCCTTAAATTCAAAAAATAAAAAATATCTTTTATATCTATATTTTAATTAAAATTTCGAAAATTCCATTAAAATTCAGATTTTAATTTTAAATATTTATCTTATCTTATCTTAGTTTTCAAATTTCAAAATCAAATCTTTTCAAAAATTATATCTTTTTCAAAATCTTATCTTATCTTTTTATCTTTCTTTAAAATTCAAAAATTTAAAATTCAAAATTCAAAAATCTTATCTTATCTTATTTCAAATTTTAAAATTCAATTTCAAATTTTAAAATTTAAATTTCAAATTTCAAATTTTAAGAAGCAAACCTTTTCAAATTCAAATCTTTTTCAAATCTTTATCTTATCTTGTTTCAATTTCAAAAATTCAAAATTTAAAATTCAAAATTCAAATCATTTTAATTTTAAAACTTATCTTTTCTTAACTTCCTTATCTTATCTTTCTTACCTAACTTATCTTTTCTATCTTATCTTCTTTTAAATTTTAAAATTAAATTTTTTTCAAATATTTTTAATTCTTATCTTATCTTGTTCTTAAAATCAAATATTTTCTAATCTTCTATCTTATCTTATTTTCAAATTTCTCTTAATTAATTACTTGTTTTCTCTTTCTCTTCTTTTTCAAACCTTCCTAACTAATTCTTCTCTCTCTTAATTTTTGAAATCTTTTCTTCTATTTATCTCTCTTCTTTTTCGAAATTCATTGATTAATTTTTAATTCTTTTTAATTAATTAACCTTTATTTTTGAATTGCATTAATAAATCAAATAAAAACAAAAATATTTTAATTCTTGTTTCTCTTCTTGCTTCTTAATTTTCGAATTCTCTATCCCTCCCTTTTCGAATTATTATTCTCTCTTCTTCTATTTTCATTCTTCTATCTTCCTCTTCTTTCTTCACATCTCACAGGGAGTCCTCTATTCTTGAACATAGAGCTCCCATTCTTCTTCTTTTTTGTTTTGTTTTTCTTGTTTATGTATGCAGGAACACTGAAGTCACTAGCGATATAAAGGGGAATAGACAAATTAGGAGACCTTTTGGTTCTTATACATTTGACACTGCTATTGACTCAGATGCCTTGAAGGCTAACCTAGACCAGGTCCTGCTATTATGGCAAAAATGCCAGTTTCATGGACTTCCACAAGAAGATCCAAACAAATTTCTCTCTGACTTTCTGTAGTTTTGTGACACTGTAGAAGCTAATGGAGTAGACCCTGAAGTCCCCAGACTAAAACTCTTCCCATTTGCTCTGAGTGCTCAAGCAAATAAATAGTGGCATATGGAACTTAGAGAAGTTGTGAACACATGTGATAAGGTTGTTAAAATTTTTTTTGAATAGGTTCTCTCCCTCACAAAGACTAGCGAAGCTGGTGACAAATGTTCAAACCTTCAGGCAGAAGGAGAGTGAGTCTCTCCATGATGTTTGGGAGAGGTACAAGCTGATGTTCAGGAATTGTCCTCCCCATATGTTCTCAGGATGGGTGACGTTAGGATTTTTGCCAGTAAAGAATATCATAAAAACAGTCGCGTTGTAGATATAGTCTCTAAACCGACAAAAATCCCTTCGTACAAACGTTTTGGTTGTCACAAGTAACAAACCCCTTTGAAATTGATAACCGAGTATTCAAACCTCGGGTCGTCTTCTCAAGGAATTGTAGGGAGGTATGTTCTTATTATTGGTTATGGAGATAGTAAATTTGGGGTTTTGAGAAATTTGGAGTTTGGGCAATGTGCACAGGTATATTTTCAAGCAATAAAAATTAATAAATAATTGTAAAATAAACTCTTGGCAAGGTATGAAGACTGGAGGTCCTATCCCAGTTATCCTTATCAATTGTAATGAGAATTGGATTTTTCTCCCACTTTATTAACCTCTAACTATGAAGGTAAGTTAAGTGGATGAATTAATTCTTGAAGAATTCCAATTTTCGATCAACAATGAGTTTGATAACTCAAGAGTCACCAATTATTTAACCAAGGCCAAAAGGGAGAAAAATATCTAAATTAAATTGAAAGCAATCTTAAACAGAGCAAAGCAATCTTAAATCTGAATTACCTTAAATAATATTAATTAAGAAAATCATAACATGAATGTAGTATAAGCCAAATAGGCAACATATCTAATACAAGCATTGAAGCATCTGAAAGTAAAAAGAGGAATATAAAGTAAAAGAACGTTGAACTTGGGATTGAGAGTCACTCCTAAAACTAAGAGAAATCCTAAATCCTAATCCTAAGAGAGAGGAGAGAGCATCTCTCTCTAAAAACTACATCTACTCCTAAAATTGTGAATGTGAGAGCCTCCTCATGAATGAATGGATTCCCCCACTTTATAGCCTCTAATCTGTGTTTTCTGGGCCGCAAACTGGGTTAAAAATAGCCCAAAAATCGCCCCCAGCATATTCTGGTACGTACAGGTCGCGAAAAAGTGACGCGGCCGCATGGCTCACGCGGCCGCGCGGGTTGTGTTCCTGCCAGGTCACGCGTCCGCGTGACCCACGCATTCGCATCGCCTGGCGTCGGGGCAGCTATGGCAAATTATATATCAAATCGAAGCCCCAGACGTTAGCTTTCCAACGCAACTAGAATCCGCGTCGTTTGGATTTCTGTAGCTAAAGTTATAGCCGTTTGAGTGTGAAGAGGTCAGGCTGGACAGCTTAGCAATTTCTCCAACTTCTTGTATTCCTTCAACTTTTGCATGCTTCCTTTCCATCCTCTGAGCTATTCCTGCCCTATAATCTTTGAAAATACTTAACACACATATCAAGGCATCTAATGGTAATAAGAGAGGATTAAACATAGGGAACTTAAGGCCAAAGAAGCATGTTTTCAATCAAAGCACATAATTAGGAAGGAAAATGTAAAACATGCAAATAGTATGAATAAGTGGGTAAAGAGTAGATAAAAACCACTCAATTGAGCACAAGATAAACCATAAAATAGTGGTTTATCAATGGGGCAAGACAATGATCTTCTATGAAGCAATCTCTGAGATAGCCAGGAAGACAGTAGATCACTTTGCAAACAGTCCTCTGTTCTTTATAGAGATACATAAAGAGGCAGATGAGCTCATTGAGATAGCTACCAATAACTAACACTTATACTTCTGTGAAGAGACTCCAGTTAGGACAAAATTTCTAGACATACAGGCTATAGGCGCACCCGCTGCTGAGATTTATAATGCTCCTGGTGATATGAGTGGTAACTACCCTCATGGAGACACTGGTGCACGAAATTGTAATCACACTTTTGCAATCCGCACAACTAACCAGCAAGTGCACTGGGTCGTCCAAGTAATACCTTACGTGAGTAAGGGTCGATCCCACGGAGATTATTGTTTTGAAGCAAGCTATGTTTATTTTATTATTCTTAGTCAGGATTTCAATTAAAATTATCAGTTTGAATTATTAAAAAAATAAAAGAGCGTGAATTAATTACTTGTAATGCAGTAATGGAGAATAGGTTGGGGTTTTGGAGATGCTTTGTCCTCTGAATCCCTGCAATATAATATTCAACTCAATAACATAATTGCAAAGTTCCTTCCATGGCAAGCTCTATGTAGGGTGTCACCGTTGTCAATGGCTACTTCCCATCCTCTCAGTGAAAATGGTTCAGATGCTCTGTCACAGCATGGCTAATCATCTGTCGGTTCTCAATCAGGTTGGAATAGAATCCAATGATTCTTTTGCATCTGTCACTAACACCCAGCCTTCAGGAGTTTGAAGCTCATCACAGTCATTCAATCCCGGAATCCTACTCGGAATACCACAGACAAGGTTAGAATTTCCGGATTCTCATGAATGCCGCCATCAGTTTAGACTTTCCGGATTCTCAAGAATGCCGCCATCAATTCTAGCTTATACCACGAAAATTCTGATTAAGGAATCTAAGTGATACTCATTCAATCTGATGTAGAACGGAGGTGGTTGTCAGGCACACGTTCATGGGTTGAGGAAGGTGATGAGTGTCACGGATCATCACCTTCTCTATAATTAAGCGCGAATGAACATCTTAGATAGGAACACGCATATGTGAATGGAAAAATATAAGTAATTGCATTAATTCATCGAGACGCTGCAGAGCTCCTCACCCCCAACAATGGAGTTTAGAGACTCATGCCGTCAAAGAGTATGTAGTTCAGATATGAAAATGTCATGAGGTACAAAATAAGTCTCTAAAAGTTGTTTAAATAGTAAACTAGTAACCTAGGTTTACAGAATATGAGTAAACTAAGATAATTGGTGT
>NC_029773.3:37352971-37354090 GCF_000817695.3 Arachis duranensis | reverse complement strand
TTGTAACCTGTTTCTGGCGCTGGACGCCAGACTGCAACATGGAACTGGCGTTGAACGCCAGTTTACGTCATCTATATTTGCGCAAAGTATGGACTACTATATATTGCTGGAAAGCCCTGGATGTCTACTTTCCAACTCAATTAAGAGCGCGTCAATTGGACTCCTGTAGCTCCAGAAAATCCATTCCGAGTGCAGGGAGGTCAGGATCCAACAACATCAGCAGTCCTTTTTCAGCCTAAATCAGATTTTTGCTCAGTCCCTCAATTTTAGTCAGAAAATACCTGAAATCACAGAAAAACACACAAACTCATAGTAAAGTCCAGAAATATGATTTTTGCCTAAAAACTAATGATATTCTACTAAAAACTAATTAAAACATACTAAAATCTACATGAAATTACCCCCAAAAAGCGTTTAAAATATCCGCTCATCACAACACCAAACTTAAACCGTTGCTTGTCCCCAAGCAACTAGATAAATAAAAGAGGAAAAAAAGAAATCAAGAAGCAATAATATCTCAGAGTTTTAAGTGAAGCCCATATTCTAATTTGATGAGCGGGACTAGTAGCTTTTTGCCTCTGAACAGTTTTGGCATCTCACTTTATCCTTTGAAATTCAGAATGGTTGGCATCCATAGGAACTTAGAATTCAGATAGTGTGATTGATTCTCCTAGTTTAGCATGTTGATTCTTGAACACAGCTACTTTTATGAGTCTTGGCCGTGGCCCTAAGCACTTTGTTTTCCAGTATTACCACCGGATACATAAATGCCACAGACACATAACTGGGTGAACCTTTTCAGATTGTGACTCAGCTTTGCTAAAGTCCCCAGTTAGAGGTGTCCAGAGCTCTTAAGCACACTCTTTTTGCTTTGGATCACGACTTTAACCACTCAGTCTCAAGCTTTTCACTTGGACCTGCATGCCACAAGCACATGATTAAGGACAGCTTGATTTAGCCGCTTAGGCCTGGATTTATTTCCTTGGGCCCTCCTATCCATTGATGCTCAAAGCCTTAGATTGTTTTTACCCCTGCCTTTTAGTTTTAAGGGCTATTGGCTTTTTCTGCTTGCTTTTTCTTTTTCTTTCTATTTTTTTTCGCACAAGCTTTTGCTTTTTT
>NC_029773.3:37351087-37352595 GCF_000817695.3 Arachis duranensis | reverse complement strand
TTCTAAGGTAAATTCCTAATAAGAACAGTTATCACAGAGTTAAGGCAAAGATTAGAACTCAACGACCTTTATTTTGGGAAGTGAATGTTCCTCTAGTCTGTGGGGTGCTTGGTCCTTCAAGAGATAATTTCTGACGCTTCAATTCATTTAAGTCACATCTTTGCTCTTCCTGTTCCCTTAGGTGCCATGATCTTGATGAGTTTTAGCTCAGTGATCATGGCGAATCACACCAAACTTAGAGGTTTGCTTGTCCTCAAGCAAAAGAAAGGAAAGGAGAGGAATAGTAGGAGAGGCAAATTCGAAATTCAAAAGATATGATGAGTTGAAAAAGATATGAGAAGAAATTGAAAAGATTTGAAAAGAGTTCAAAAAGATAGATGAGTTTTGAAAAAGATTTGAAAAGAAATTAAAGAAAAATCAAGAAATATGTTTAGGATTAAAAAATTTTTGAAATTGAAGTTGAAAGATGAGAGTTTGCATCATGTTTATGCAAGAAATCATGAATTGAAACGTGAAAATTGGAAAAAATTTGAATTGAAAACGAAATTACCTCCTCCCCACAATCTTGGCGTTAAACGCCCAAACGCTGCATGTTTTGGGCATTTAACACCCAATTGCTGCTTCTCCTGGGCGTTCAACGCCCAGCTGTTGCTTCTTTTTGGCGTTGAACGCTAGGAAGTCCTTTGTCACTGGGCATTTTTCTGAACGCCCAGGACGCTGTCAATCTGGCGTTAAACGCCCAGAAGGTGCTTCTTTTTGGTGTTTAACGCCCAGAAGATGCTCTTTTCTGGCGTTTAACGCCCAGATGGCTACCCTCACTGGCGTTGAACGCCCAGTGGGTGCTTCTTTTGGGCATTCAACGCCCAAAATGTTTCTTATTGGCTTTTTCACGCCAGTGAGCTTCCAAATTCCCTTGTAACTTTGTGAATTCAAGCAATTGCTTTTTTACCTTGAAGATACCTGACATATACCTGTAAAAAAAATCAATTAATTAACAAATACTTTGTAAATGGCTGGGTTGCCTCCCAGCAAGCGCTTCTTTATTGTCATTAGCTGGACTATTACTGAGCTTTAATCAAGCTTCAGTTTTGAGCATTCTTGCTCAAAATTGCCTTCAAGATAATGTTTGACTCTCTGTCCATTAACAATGAACTTTTTATTAGAATCATTATCCTGAAGCTCTACGTATCCATATGGTGACACGCTTGTAATCACATATGGACCTCTCCACCGGGACTTCAATTTTTCGGAGAATAATCTGAGCCTAGAATTAAATAGCAGAACTTTCTGCCTTGCCTCAAAGACTCTGGATGACAATTTCTTATCATGCCATCTTTTTGCTTTCTCTTTGTATATTTTTGTATTCTCGAAAGCATTGAGTCTAAATTCCTCTAGCTCATTTAACTGGAGCAATCGTTTTTCTCCAGCTAACTTGGCATCAAGGTTCAGGAATCTGGTTGCCCAGTAGGCCTTATGTTCCAGTTCCACTGGCAAGTGACATGCCTTTT
>NC_029773.3:37349016-37351045 GCF_000817695.3 Arachis duranensis | reverse complement strand
AGCTGGTATGGAGAGGTCCCTATAGGGGTCTTGAATGCTGTTCTGTATGCCCACAGAGCATCATCCAAGCTTCTTGCCCAATCCCTTCTACGGTTAATTACAGTCCGTTCTAGGATTCTTTTGAGTTCTCTATTTGAGACTTCTGCTTGCCCATTTGTCTGTGGGTGATATGGAGTGGCCACCCTGTGGCTAACTCCATAACGAACCAAAGCAGAGTAGAGCTGTTTATTGCAAAAATGAGTGCCCCCATCACTGATTAACACTCTAGGGATACCAAATCTGCTGAAGATATGTTTCTGGAGGAATTTTAACACTGTTTTAGTGTCATTAGTGGGTGTTGCAATAGCCTCCACCCATTTGGATACATAATCCACTGCCACCAGAATATAAGTGTTTGAGTATGATGGTGGGAAAGGTCCCATAAAGTCAATACCCCATACATCAAACAACTCAATCTCCAAGATCCCTTGTTGAGGCATGGCATAACTGTGAGGCAGATTGCCAGATCTTTGGCAACTGTCACAATTAAGTACAAACACTCGGGAATCCTTATAGAGAGTAGGCCAGTAGAAGCCACATTGGAGAACTCTTGTGGCTGTTCGCTCACTTCCAAAATGTCCTCCATACTGTGATCCATGGCAGTGCCATAGAATTTTCTGCGCTTCTTCCTTTGGCACACATCTACGGATTACTCCGTCTGTACATCTCTTGAAGAGATATGGTTCATCCCAAAGATAGTACTTTGCATCCGTGATCAACTTCTTTGATTGCTGCCTACTGTACTCTTTGGGTATGAATCTTACTGCCTTGTAGTTTGCAATGTCTGCAAACCACGGCACTTCCTGGATGGCAAAGAGTTACTCATCCGGAAAGGTCTCATAGATCTCAGTAAGAGGGAGGGACACCCCTTCTACTGGTTCTATTTGGGATAGGTGATCTGCTACTTGGTTCTCTGTCCCTTTTCTGTCTCTTATTTCTATATCAAACTCTTGTAGAAGCAACACCCATCTGATGAGTCTGGGTTTTGAATCCTGCTTTGTGAGTAGATATTTAAGAGCAGCATGATCAGTGTACACAATCACTTTTGATCCTACTAAATAGAATCTGAACTTGTCAATGGCATAAACCACTGCAAGTAATTCTTTTTCTGTGGTTGTGTAGTTCTTCTGTGCATCATTTAAAACACGGCTAGCATAGTAAATGACGTGCATGAGCTTGTCATGCCTCTGTGCCAACACTGCACCAATGGCATGATCATTGGCATCACACATCAATTCAAATGGTAATGTCTAGTCTGGTGCAGAAATGACTGGTGCTGTGACCAGCTTAGCTTTCAGGGTCTCAAACGCCTGTAGACACTCCTTATCAAAGAAAAATGGCGTGTCAGTAGCTAGCAGATTACTCAGAGGTTTGGCAATTTTTGAAAAATCTTTTATAAACCTCCTATAGAATCCTGCATGTCCCAGAAAGCTTCTGATTGCCTTAACATTGGCAGGTGGTGGTAATTTTTCAATTACCTCTACCTTAGCTTAATCCACCTCTATACCCTTGTTCGAGATTTTGTGCCCAAGGACAATTCCTTCAGTCACCATAAAGTGACATTTTTCCCAGTTTAAAACCAGGTTCGTCTCTTGGCATCTTTTTAGAACAAGTGCTAGATGGTCAAGACAGGAGCTGAATGAGTCTCCGAATACTGAAAAGTCATCCATGAAGACTTCCAAAATTTTTTCCACCATATCAGAGAAAATAGAGAGCATGCACCTTTGAAAGGTTGCAGGTGCATTGCACAGACCAAATGGCATCCTTCTGTACGCAAATACTCCGGATGGACATGTGAATGCTGTTTTCTCTTAATCCTGGGGATCTACTGCAATTTGATTATAACCTGAATATCCATCCAGGAAGCAGTAGTATTCATGACCTGCCAGTCTTTCTAGCATCTGGTCTATGAATGGTAAAGGAAAATGATATTTTCTGGTGGCTGTATTGAGCCTTCTGTAATCAATACACATACGCCACCCTGTAACTC
>NC_029773.3:37328380-37348852 GCF_000817695.3 Arachis duranensis | reverse complement strand
AGTGACCTCTTTCTGCACCACCTCCTTCATGGCTGGATTCAGCCGCCTTTGTGGTTGAACCACTAGCTTGGCGTCACCCTCTAATAGGATCTTGTGCATGCATCTGGCTGGGCTAATGCCCTTAAGATCACTGATGGACCATCCAAGAGCTGTCTTATGTGTCCTTAGCACTTGAATTAGTGCTTCCTCTTCTTGTGGCTCTAAGGTAGAGCTTATGATTACAGGAAAGGTATCACCTTCTCCCAGAAATGCATATTTCAGAGATGGTGGTAATGGTTTGAGCTCGAGTTTGGGAGGTTTCTCCTCTTCCTGAGGGATTTTCAGAGGTTCTACTATTCTCTCTGGTTCCTCCAGATCAGGCTGAACATCTTTAAAGATATCTTCTAGCTCTGATTCGAGACTCTCAGCCATATTGACCTCTTTTACCAGAGAGTCAATAATATCAACGCTCATGCAATCATTTTGGGTGTCTGGATGCTGCATGGCTTTGACAACATTCAACTTGATCTCATCCTCATTGACTTTCAGGGTTACTTCCCCTTTTTGAACATCAATGAGGGTTCGGCCAGTTGCTAGGAAAGGTCTTCCCAGAATGAGAGTTGCACTCTTGTGCTCCTCCATTTCCAGCACCACAAAGTCAGTGGGAAAGGCAAATGGCCCAACCTTGACAATCATGTCTTCAATCATGCCTGATGGGTATTTAATGGAGCCATCAGCAAGTTGGAGACATATCCGAGTTGCTTTAACTTCATCAGTCAACCCAAGCTTTCTGATAGTAGCTGCAGGTATTAGATTAATACTTGCCCTAAGATCACATAGAGCTTGCTTGGTACAAGTACCTTCTAATGTGCATGGTATCATAAAGCTTCCCGGATCTTTAAGCTTCTCAGGTAAGCTTTTCAGAATGACTGCACTGCATTCTTCAGTGAGGTAAACTTTCTCAGTTTCCCTCCAATCCTTCTTATGACTTAAGATCTCTTTCATGAACTTTGCATAAGAGGGTATTTGCTCAAGTGCCTCTGCAAATAGAATCTTTATTTCAAGAGTCCTGAGATAGTCTGCAAAGCGGGCAAATTGCTTATCCTGTTCTGCTTGGCGGAGTTTCTGAGGATAAGGCATTTTGGCTTTATATTCCTCAACCTTAGTTGCTGTAGGTTTATTGCCTACAGGTGTGGGCTGAGAAGCCATTTTAGAGGGCTTGTTATCAGCACTTGTATGTGTCTGATCTCCCACTAGCGTTCGATTGCCAGGGGTGGAAGCTGGAGTGGCGTTAGACGCCAGCTCCTTACCTATTTCTGGCATTTGAACGCCAAAACTGTGCTTCCTTTGGGCGTTCAACGCTAATTCATTGCTTGTTTCTGGCGTTGAACGCCAGGACTGAGCATGGTCTGGGCGTTCAGCGCCAGCTTTCCCCCAATTTTCTGGCGTTTGGGTGCCAGAGTCATTCCTTTCTGGGCTCTGATTGTCCTCAGATGGATTTTGGGTGGTTTGCTCATTTCTTGGCTTCCTGCTACCTTGAAGTGAGGTATTTAATGTTTTCCCACTCCTTAATTGAACTGCTTGGTATTCTTCTGTTATTTGTTTTGATAACTGTTGTTCTGTCTGCTTCAACTGTATTTCCATATTCATATTAGCCATTCTTGTTTCTAGTAGTATCTCCTTGAATTCGGCTAACTGTTTTGTTAGAAAATCTAATTGCTGATTGAATTCAGCAGCTTGATCTGCAGGATTGAGTTCAACAGTTACTGTTTTAGCCTCTTTGTTGATGGAAGATTCCCTGCTTAGGTACAGATGCTGATTTCTAGCAACTGTATCAATGAGCTCTTGAGCTTCTTCTATTGTCTTCCTCATGTGTATAGATCTACCAGCTAAGTGGTCTAGAGAAATCTGAGCTCTTTCTGTAAGCCCATAGTAGAAGATGTCTAATTGCACCCACTCTGAAAACATTTCAGAGGGGCAATTTCTTAGCATCTCTCTGTATCTCTCCCAGGCATCATAAAGGGATTCATTATCTCCTTATTTGAAGCCTTGGATGCTTTGCCTTAGCTGTGTCATCCGTTTTGGAGGAAAATAGTGATTCAGGAATTTTTTTGACAGCTGTTTCCATGTCTTTATGCTGTCCTTAGGTTGGTTATTTAACCACCTCTTAACTTGGTCTTTTACAGCAAATGGGAACAGTAATAGCCTGTAGACATCCTGATCTACCTCCTTATCATGTACTGTGTCAGCAATTTGTAAAAACTGTGCCAGAAACTCTGTAGGTTCTTCTTGTGGAAGACCGGAATACTGGCAACTTTGCTGCACCATGATAATGAGCTGAGGATTCAACTCAAAGCTACTGACTCCGATGGAGGGTATACAGATACTACTCCCATATATACATATACTAATCCCATATGAAGCAGTAGTAGGGTTAGCATATGACCCCAGAGTTCTTTTGGACTGTTCATTTCCACTTAGTTCCATGATGGAGCAAGGGAGATGATATGGATGTTGATATTATTTATTTTATTAAAAAATTTTTTTATATATATTTTTGAAATAATAAAATAAAATAAAATAAAATAAAATGAAATAAATAAAAAAAGAAATAAAAATAAAAATAAAAATTTGAAAATATTTTATGAAGATTTTTGAAAAAAATGAGGAGAGAGAAATTGGTTAGGATATTTTCGAAAATTTTGAGAAAAGATAAGATAGAAGATATGATTTGTAAAAGATAAATATGATAGGAAACAGATGTAATTGAGGATTGAAAAGATATAAAAGGTATTTGAAAAAGATAAATTTGTTTTGAAAAAGATATTGTGAAGATTTGAAAAAGATATTTATGAGTTGAAAAGATTTTAAGAAGGAAAATATAATTTTTTTTTTTAAATCTTAAAAGGATAAGATTTGAAAAATTTTGAAATTGAAATCTGAATTTTTATAAAAAAAAATTCGAAAATATGGCTTAAAAATAGTTAGAAAAGATATTTTTTTGAATTTTGAATTTTATGATGAAAGAGAAAAACACAATAAAGACACAAGACTTAAAATTTTTAGATCTAATGCTCCTTGTTTTCGAAAATTCTGGAGGGAAAACACCAAGAAACACCAAACTTAAAAATTTTAAGATTAAAACACAAAGAAGACTCAAGAACACTTTGAAGATTCACAAGAACACCAAAAACAAAAGAAAGAACACCAAACTTAAAATTTTTCGAAAACCACAATGAAATTTTCGAAAATTAAAGAGAGATTAACAAGAAAACACCAAACTTAAAGTTTGGTATAAGATTTAATCAAAGAAAAATTTTTTTGAAAAAGGTTTTAAAAAGGGGAAGATACCCAATTGCCAAGAACATAAGCCAACGCTCTAGCCAACTGATTTACAAATGTAACGTGTTTTAATATTGTATATAAAAAGATTTATTTTTGAAAACTAATAATTTGAAATTGCACCATAAAAACACGAAAATACACAAAACAAAACAAACCAAAGATCAAACAAGAGAAATTGACAAGAACAATTTGAAGATCAAGGAAGAACAAGAACATGCAATTCAAAAAATTAAGAGACAAGGAAAAACATGCAATTGACACCAAACTTAGAACAAGATACTAAACTCACGAAAAAAATTAGAAATTGATAAAGAAAAATAATATTTTTGAAAAATTTTTGAAAAGGGAATAAAGGACTCAGAATTTAATGACTTTATAACAACAAAAATAAATTATTCCTAATCTAAGCAACAAAATAAACCTTTAGTTGTTCAAACTCGAATAATCCCTGGCAACGGCGCCAAAAACTTGGTGCACGAAATTGCAATCACACTTTTGCAATCCGCACAACTAACCAGCAAGTGCACTGGGTCGTCTAAGTAATACCTTACGTGAGTAAGGGTCGATCCCACGGAGATTATTGGTTTGAAGCAAGCTATGTTTATTTTATTATTCTTAGTCAGGATTTAAATGTTATTATTCTTAGTCAGGATTTCAATTAAAATTATCAGTTTGAATTATTAGAAAAATAAAAGAGCGTGAATTAATTACTTGTAATGCAGTAATGGAGAATATGTTGGGGTTTTGGAGATGCTTTGTCCTCTGAATCCCTGCAATATAATATTCAACTCAATAACATAATTGCAAAGTTCCTTCCATGGCAAGCTCTATGTAGGGTGTCACCGTTGTCAATGGCTACTTCCCATCCTCTTAGTGAAAATGGTCCAAATGCTCTGTCACAGCATGGCTAATCATCTGTCGGTTCTCAATCAGGTTGGAATAGAATCCAATGATTCTTTTGCGTCTGTCACTAATGCCCAACCTTCAAGAGTTTGAAGCTCGTCACAGTCATTCAATCCCGGAATCCTACTCGGAATACCACAGACAAGGTTTAGACTTTCCGGATTCTCATGAATGCCGCCATCAATCCGGCTTATATCACGAAGATTCTGATTAAGGAATCTAAGAGATATTCATTCAATCTGATGTAGAACGGAGGTGGTTGTCAGACACACGTTCATGGGTTAAGGAAGGTGATGAGTGTCACGGATCATCACCTTCTCCATAATTAAGCGCGAATGAACATCTTAGATAGGAACACGCATATGTGAATGGAAAAATATAAGTAATTGCATTAATTCATCGAGACGCTGCAGAGCTCCTCACCCCCAACAATGGAGTTTAGAGACTCATGCCATCAAAGAGTATGTAGTTTAGATCTGAAAATGTCATGAGGTACAAAATAAGTCTCTAAAAGTTGTTTAAATAGTAAACTAGTAACCTAGGTTTACAGAATATGAGTAAACTAAGATAATTGGTGTAGAAATCCACTTCTGGGGCCCACTTGGTGTGTGCTGGGTCTGAGACTTAAGCCTCTCACGTGCTTGGGCTGTTTCTGGTGTTGAACTCCAGGTTGTAACATGTTTTGGGCGTTGAACTCCAACTTGTAACCTGTTTCTGGCGCTGGACGCCAGACTGCAACATCGAACTGGCGTTGAACGCCAGTTTACGTCGTCTATCTTTGCGCAAAGTATGGACTATTATATATTGCTGGAAAGCCCTGGATGTCTACTTTCCAACCCAATTGAGAGCGTATCAATTGGACTCACGTAGCTCCAGAAAATCCATTCCGAGTGCAGGGAGATTAGGATCCAACAGCATCAGCAGTCCTTTTTCAGCCTAAATCAGATTTTTGCTTAGCTCCCTCAATTTCAGTCAGAAAATACCTGAAATCACAAAAAAACACACAAACTCATAGTAAAGTCCAGAAATATGATTTTTGCCTAAAAACTAATGATATTCTACTAAAAACTAATTAAAACATACTAAAATCTACATGAAATTACTCCCAAAAAGCGTATAAAATATCCGCTCATCAGACACCCTCATCCATAATTGGTGGACACCTGAGCAGGCTAATATTCCTCTTATTGAGTTGTTTGAGGAAGTGCATCCCTATAGGGCCCTCACCGAAAGCTTGATGCTCTCTGGGAAGGAGACCTTAAAAGAAGGTGAGACAGTAGTCTTCACCAAGGAGCCCGAACCTCAGAAACATGCTACTGAGGGACTTAAAGCAATCATGGACTAGGAGGTTCCTGAGAATGCCAGTGGCCACGCTCCTACAGAGGAGAAGGAACCTCAAGTTGATTCTTCTCTGGGCATGCAAGAGGTGCCTGTGATTCCCACAGAGCACGCCCTTGCAGAGGTAAAAGAGTCTCAAGAGCTACCTTTCCTTGGCGTGCAGAAACAACTGATAGATGAGCAGTTGGCTCATTTTCCAGTAGCCCTTATGGAGCTACAAGTCAATATCTCTTTTACAGCGGTATTGGAAAAGAAGACTCCCTACACAGCCTATCTAAAAGGTATTCTTTTTGAAAAGAAGAACTTAAGGGGAGATGAAATAGAGGTACTTACTGAGAAGTACAGTATCCTAATTCAGAATGAGCTGCCAAGGAAGATGCCAGATCTAGGGAGCTTTTAGATCCTATAGACTACTGGAAAGCTCACTTTTGGCAAAGCCCTGTATAATCTTGGCTTGAGTTTAAATCTAATACAAGTTGTATCTGGTAGCACTCAAGAAGCTTTTCCTGAAGTAGAAGCTTATGATCCTGACCAACCCACCATGAAAGAAGTGAATTATATGGGAGAACCCTATGGAAACACCTACAATTCCTTATAGAAAAATCATCCTAACCTTTCATGGAAGGATCAGTAAAAGCCTCAGCAAGGCTTCAATAGTAATCAAGGTGGAAGAACCCAGAATAGGTTCAGCAATTGACCACCATTCCCATTTTTTTAAGAGAATATGAAGACTCCTAAGCAGAGCCTTCCTGACTTAGTTACTATAGTCCCCAACCTCTCTAAGATCACTCATAGTTTCATAAATGAAACAAGGTCCTCCATAAGAAACTTGGAGGTACAAGTTAGTCAGCTGAGCAAGAGGATCCCTAAGACTCCTCCTGACACTCTTCCTAGTAACACTAAGGTGAACCCAAGAGAAATATGCAAGGCCATCACCAATGAAACTGAGGTCGAATCTAGAGAGATTGGGTAGGTATTGAGCGCCAGTGAGGAAGGTCTCACTGGCGTTCAATGCCCAAACTAGCTGATAGCCTGGCACTAAATGCCGGTGAGAAAGACCTCACTAGGCGTTCAACACCCATCTTGACAGCAGAGCTGGCGTTGAATGCTAGCCAGGGGACACTGGCTGGAAGTTCAACGCCCAAATAGACAGGGAAGCTGGTGTTGAACGTCAGCAAGGACACTCATGCTGGGCGTTCAACGCCCAAAAGGATAAAAGAACTGGCGTTTAACGCCAGTGAGGGAATGCCTGATAGGTGTTCAATGCCCAAAGAGCCACCAAAGCTGGCGATGAATGCCACTGATGGCACACCTCCTAATTATTCCTTACCTACTGAAGTTATCCAAATCCAAGAACTAAAGGAAGCTAAGGCTCATGTAGAGACTATAGAGGTTCCTTTGCATACACTACTGCAGTGCATGAGTTCTGATAATTACTATCCTCTGATAAGGATGAGAATACTATGGAAGAGCAAGTTGCTCGGTACCTAGGAGCTCTCATGAAGCTGAATGCCAAGTTATTTGGTACAAAGCCTTTGGAGGAAGAACCTCCACTGCTCACCAAAGAGCTAAATGCTTTAGTTCAGCAGAAGCAACCTTAAAAGCTTCTGGATCCTGGACGCTTCCTAATCCCTTACACCATAGGCACCATGACCTTTGAGAAGGCTTTGTGTGACCTAGTGTCAAGCATAAACCTCATGCCACTCTCTGTAATGGAGAAGTTGGGAATCCAAGAGGTATAAGAAACAAGGATTACAAGAGGTACAAGAAACAAGGATTACCTTGCATAAGGACTTGATGGTGTTCAAGGTTCTTGACCCTCCATTACCCCCTGACAAGGGAGCCACTTGCATAAAGGATTCAGCATACAAGCCTCCTCCCTTGGATGAAACCAATTCAATCCCTCCTAAGACCAAATGTAAGTTTGGTGTTGGATTACACTATCTACAAAAGAGGAAGGCCCCAAAAGGAAGATACATAGGGACTAGAAAAACAAAAATATCCATACTGAAGGCTTTTCAACTTGGAAAATGGTAATGTTCACTTATCTCATCATGGTATTCACCATGGAAGAGGGAAATGGTACTAAGGGACACCAGCATATTGCTGCAAGCACAACCTGGCCTCATGCAGTGAACAAGATCCTGTCTCTTGAGCGTCTTACGCTAATCCATGAAAGCACAGGAAGGAAGCTCCCAGTAAGAAGTGAGGATTTATTCCTCTATGACTATCTTCCTCCTTGAAAGGAGTTGTCCGTCAAGCTAATGACATTAAAGAAGCACCTGCTGGGAGGCAATCTAACTTTAATTAATTATTTTTATTTTCCTTAATTTTGTTTTTCTTTAAGTTATTTTTTAAGGTTCATGATCATGTGCTGCAGTCAGAACAGAGACAGAAATGTTCAGCAGTGAAAACAAAGCACTCTGGATGGAGTATCGCTGGAGTTGAATGCCATTTAAGGAGCAGACCCTAGGTGTTCAAATGCCAATGCAGAGAGCAGAGAATCTAAATTTTCTAGCCTCTTAGGACCAGTCCCCCACCCACTTCAAAATCAAATTTCAACGACGAGCAAAGCTTTTAAGTTTGGTGTTGGAAAAGTATTGCTTTTTTGCTTTCCATTACCACTTATGGCACCCAAGGTTGGAGAATCCTCTCGAAAGAGAAAAGGAAGGGTAGTAGCCGCCACCTCTGAATCTTGGGAGATGGAGAGAAGATCAAAGGGCTATGAAGGAAGAACAACAAAGACAAAGGAGTGATATTGAAGAGATCAAGTACTACATTGGATCTTCAAGGAGGAGAACTAGCTGCCACCATCAAAGGTGGGTTTGTTCTCTTTATTTTCTTTTCTTATGTTATTTTTCTATTTTCTGTTATGTTTTTCTGTCTGTACTCTTGTTCTTATTGCATAATCATTTCCATTTATGTCTTAAGGCTATAAAATGTTCCATCTATCTCTCACCTTGCATAAATTTTTTTTTTGAAAAGAATTGAGAGATACATGAATTTCAAGTTTAAAATAAGAATAGTTCAATTATTTTGATGTGGTGGCATTGTTTTTGTTTTTTGAATGTATGAATAAATAGTGCATATTTGAAGTTGAAATTTTAGAATGTTGGCTCTTGAAAGAATAATGAAAAAGGAAAAGTATTATTGGTAATATGAAAAATCCAAAAATTGATTCTTGAACCAAGAAAAAATAGCAAAAAGAAAAAAGAAAAAGCATGTTGCAAAAGAAAAAATAATATATGAATGCAAAAAAGAAAAAAATTGGTGAATAAATAATTAAATAAATAAATAAAAAGCAGAAAAATCCATTACTTCCCGAAAATGCAAGAAAATGAGGGCAGATTGAAAAATCCAATAACCTTTTAAACCAAAAGGCAAAGGTAAAAGGATCCACGGCTTTGAGCATCAATAGATAGGAGGGCCTAAAGGAATAAAATCCTTGCCTAAGCGGCTCAACCAAGCTGTCCCTAACCATGTGCTTGTGGCGTGTAAGTGTCAAGTGAAAAGTTTGAGACTGAGCAGTAAAGTTGTGATCTAAAGCAAAAAGAGTGTGCTTAAGAACTTTGGATACTCTATCTGGGGATTCTAGCAAAGCTGAATCACAATCCGAAAGGGTTCACCCAGTTAAATTGTCTGTGGCATTTATGTATCCGGTGGTAATATTGGAAAACAAAGAGCTTAGGGTCACGACCAAGACTCTGAAAACTGTGTTCAAGAATAACAAAGAACTGACCTAGGAGAGTCAATAATATCATTTGGATTCTATGTTCGTAAAGAGACCAACACTTCTGAGTTTCAATGGATAGTGAGATGCCAAAACTATTTAGAAGGAAAAAACTACTAAGTCCCGCTCATCTAATTGAAACTGAGCCTCATTGAGAACTTTGAAATTTATTGTATCTTACTTTTCTTTTTCATCCTACTGTGTTTTTAGTTGCTTGGGGACAAGCAACAGTTTAAGTTTGGTGTTGTAATGAGCGAATATTTTATACGCTTTTTGGCATTGTTTTCATATAGTTTTTAGCACGTTTTGTTTATGTTTTATTAATTTTTCATAGGTTTTAGTGTTAAATTCACATTTTTTGATTCTACTATGAGTTTGTGTGTTTTTGTATGATTTTAGGTATTTTCTAGCTGAAGTTGAGGAGCTGGAGCAAAAGTCTGATTCTGAGATAGAGAAAGCACTGCAGATGCTGTCCGGATCTGACCTCATTGCACTCAGAAGAGCTTTTCAAGAGCTGCAGAAGTCCAAATGGAGCGTTTTCAATGACTATGGAATGCTGACTTCTAGAGCTTTCTGATGCCAGGTGATGCGTGAGCATCTTGTCTATCTTTTCCTAGTGAATTTGCATCTAATTTGTTGAGTTTAATTAAGAATTAATTATATTTTAGCCACTATGGATGCTATTTTGAGTTTTGTGCAATTTTATTTATTTTAGGTAGCATTCGGAGGGATTTGATGAAATTTCTGCAGAGAAAAAAAAGAAACCAAAGAGATGACCAGCGAAGACCGACGTGGACGCATGGCTCACGCGACCGCGCGGAATGGAGAAATCGCAATGACGCGATCGCGTGCCTGACGCGAACGCATGGACTGGAATCTGCACAAATGACGCGAGCGGGTGGACGACGCAGACGCGTCACATGCGCGATCTGCAAAAATACAAATGACGCTGGGGTCGAATTATGGGCTGTTTTAACCCAGTTTCTAGCCCAAAAAACACAGATTAAAAGCTGCAGAATGGACAAATGAAGTGGTCCCCACCCATCAACTGAAGATCTGTTAACTAATTCAAATTTAAATTCAAATCTTATTTTTTAGGAAAAGATATTATTTTTATTTTTAGATAATTAGATTTTAAATTAATTAGGATTAGTTATAGAAAGGGGAGATTTCTCTTCTATTAGGTATATTACATTAGGGAGATTACATTAGAGGGATTCCATTAGGGAATTCTATCTAATCCTTCATTGTTAAGGTTAGGAGCTCTGTCTATTTGTATGGATTGATTTTATTACTTTTTCTATTTTAATTTATGTTTTGGATTTATATTTAAGAATTATTTTCGTTCTTTATCTTATGAATTTGGGTGGAACGGAAGTATGACCCTCTTTCTATTTGAGTTCTTGTATAACTTGGAAAAGCTCTGTACTTGAACAACAGCTTGAAAACATATTCTCCTAAATTCTAATTATCTGGATTTAACGGGATACATGACATATAATTCTTTTATTTTCGGGTAATTAGAGATTTTGTGGCATATAAACTGGAATTTGATCATGTAGCTTCTAATTGGAATTAATTGACCAAGGAATTAGCAGTTAATGAATTTTAGAAGAGACTAGAAAGGTCTAAGGAATTAGGGTCTAGTCACATATAGTTTGCCATAAATTAAATCCTACATAATTAAAATAGTTAGTAAGAAAAAGTTAATCCTGAAAAATAGATAACTCTGAAGCCTTAACTGTTTATCCATATTTTATTCCCAATTTATTTAATTGTCTATACTTTTGATATTTTGAATTCGAACTTAAACCTTTTGAACATCTCAAAACCAATTTCTGCTTGCCTAACTAAGCCAATCAATCAATCATTGTTGCTTGATCCATCAATCCTCGTGGGATCGACCCTTACTCACGTAAGGTATTACTTGGTACGACCTGGTGCACTTGCCGGTAAGTAGTGTGGGTTGTAAAATACCGCACCACCAGGGCATCTTAGGCTAGTTTCACTAGCCTTTTTCTTTATTTTGATAGGTTTTATGCACTTTCTTCAGTTATAAGTAAGCTATTTGGGTAGAAATTCATGCATACTTAGAGTCCTCCAATTATGATTAATTTGATGCAATTTCATGAAAATTATGCTATAACTTGTGTGCTAAGAATAATTATAAGCAAGGTTTTGATGCATGCATTAGTTGATAATAGGTGAAGGAAGGCATGGAGGAAGGTTGAAGAAGGAGCATGGAAAGGATGAAGAGGAAGCAAAATTGGTGGCCAAGTTGGACCACCAACGTTGCCTCAAACATTGGAAGAGAAACAGAGCGCTTCTCTGTAATCATGGCTGATGTTCACATTAGAGGTGGCGTTAGGGGTCCAACGTTACCCCCAACGTGGTGATAAAAACTTCAATTCTGGAGTTGAATGAATTTTGAGTGGCGCGTACGCGTCTATGACGCATACGCGTTAATAAGCAGATTTTGATATCCGCGTGGAAGCGTGCAGTACGCGTACGCGTAAATAAGTATTTTTTACTCATTTGCGTGGAAGCGCACGGTACGCGTATGCGCTAAAATCGAACGTTGGAGGTCCAACGTTGCATCAAACGCTGCCTCCAACGTCCGCGATGCCAAGCCCAGAAATTGGAGTTGAGAATTTTGAATCGACACGTACGCGTCGGTGACGCGTACGCGCAGATGAAAAAAAAGCAATGTACGCGTAAGCACACAGTATGCGTACGCATGAAAACGCCAACATTGGAGGGAACGTTGGAGGTCCAACATTGAAGCCAATGTCCCATGCTTTGTTTTTAAACTGTAAAATGAAATTCTTGCATCCACGCGCACGCGCACAGTGCGCATATGCGTGGATGAGCATTTTTGGCCATTTGCACGGATGCGCACGGTACACGTACACGTCGGTTAGCTAACGTTGGTCCTCCAACGTTGAGTCAAACGCCTATGACAGCAAGCTTTCTGGTTTTTGCTGGTTTGTTAGAAATGGCGTTTGAGTCAACGTTGGCCCTCAAACGTTGACTCAAACGTGAAGCATCAGGATTCAAAATTTCACACAAATCTCTTCTCAACACAAAAGAACAACCAATTGGAGCCATCTTTAACCCAATTCCATCAAGGCCAAAAGCCCAATTCAATGCTTGAAGATCAATGGAAGAAAGTGTATAAATAACTTAAAATTCAAGTTAGATGGGGCTTCGGCATTTGTTTCCAATTTTGCTTTTACACTTACTGCACTTTTCATTCAGAATGTATCTTTTAATTCCAATTTCCATTTTGGGAGCTATGAACAACTAAACCCCTTTCATTGGGTTAGGGAGCTCTATTGTAATTCAATGGATCAATAGTAGTTTTCATATTTTTCTTCTTTCTTTACTCTTGATTTTTGTTAGAAAGCTTTCGGTTTAATTCAATTGGATAGTTGTCTTGAAAGAGAAGCTATCCATAATTGGAATTCTTCGGATCCTTGAGAGAGAAATGAAGAATTCATGCTAGAATTGCTTTCTCACATTGGATTATATTGGGGGTTGGATGGATATAGTGACATGTAATCCTACCAATACTTTGATCTATAAATTTGTGTGGTATAGTTAGTGACAGAACTTCAACTCTTCCTATGAGCAATTAAATCAAGACATTGGGTAATTGTTCATGCTTAGAGAGATTGGTGAGCCAAGACATTAGGATCCAATTACCTAAGATTGCCAAGCAATGTCAATGAATGCATTGATTGAGGAAGAGGTGAAAATGATTTGATCCGGAGAATTCAATATCTCCTAAAACCCAATGAATTCCCCATATCTAACCTACCCATTCTATTTTACTTTCTGCATTTTTAATTTCATGCTCAATTCCCTGATCCCATTTAATTTCCAGCAATTTAAGATTCTGTCACTTTAATTTCCTGCAGTTTAATTTTTTGTTCCTTTAATTTCTTGCAATTTAAGTTTTCCGCCAATTTACTTTCTGCAGTTCTCAATTCCAATTCCGATTTAGCTCAACTAGAACAATTCTCCAATTAACATTGATCAACCAACCAATCCCTGTGGGATTCGACCTCACTCTTTTGTGAGTTTTTACTTGACGATAATTCGGTACACTTGCTGGCAAGAAAATTGTTGAGAGACGGTTTTCAGGTGAATCAAGTTTATGGCACCGTTGCTGGGGATTGGTTTTATATTGACAATTACTAAATTGAAGGATAAATAGATTGAGCATTTTTTCTTTTGATTGATTGAATTTCAATTCCAGTTGTTCATTTAAATTCTGCAAATTTTAGTTGTTTTTCTTGAATTTTATCTTATTGTTTTAGTTTCCATCAAGCTAACTTACAAACTATTTGATAAATTGCTCTAACAAAGCTAACTATACTCAATTTTAGTAGACTCTACACTTGTTGTTTCTTGTACTTATTCATTGTATGACAGGTAGGAGAAAAGAAATTTCAACTTCCTTTGATAGTGAACTGGAAAGAACCTTCCTGAGACTAAGGAGGGAAGCAAGGGGAAAAAGGGTTGATGGTGCAGAAGAAGAGGAGGAATAATTTGATATAACCATGGAGGATGATATAGAAAACCACCATGAAGGAGAAGTAAACAATCATGCCAGAGGAGGTGGAGCTAACCCTGCTGGACAAGAGAGGAGAGTTCTTGGATCATACATAAATCCAAACTCAGGAAACTATGGTAGCAGCATTCAGAGGCCAACTATCCATGCTAATAACTTTGAATTGAAGCCTCAACTCATAACTCTGGTGCAAAACAACTGTTCTTATGGAGGAAGTGCACAAGAGGATCCAAATGAGCATCTCACTAAATTCCAAAGGATATGTGACACGGTTAAGTCTAATGGTGTTCATCCTGACACCTATAGATTGTTACTATTTCCATTTTCTTTGAGGGACAAAGCATTAAAATGGCTAGAATCATTTTCGAAGGAAAGCTTGACAACCTGGGAGTATGTGGTGAATAGATTCTTGACAAGGTTCTATCCTCCACAAAAGGTCAATAGGTTGAGAATTGAAGTGTAGACATTCAAACAGCTAGATGGGGAGACCATTTATGAAGTCTGGGAGAGATTCAAAGATTTGACAAGGAGATGCTCCCTGAAATGTTTAATGAGTGGGTGTAACTTCATATTTTCTATGAAGGGTTGAATCATGAATCAAAGAAGGCTGTAGACCACTCATCTGGAGGTTCACTTAACAAGAAAAAGACCATTGAAGAAGCCATTGATGTTATAGAGACAGTGGCTGACAATGAGTATTATTTTGCCTCAAATAAGAATAACAACAGGGGAGTCTTGGAATTGAACCATATGATGCAATCCTAGCCCAGAAAAAGATGATCACCAAGCAACAGGCCGAATTGACCAAGCAAATGAAAAAGAATCAGGTTACAGCTATCCACACTCAACCATTACCTCAAGGAGAGTTAGAGACAGAAGAAGGAGTTAATTGTAAGGAAGCTAATTACCTTGGGAATTCATCTAGGCAAGCTAATGATGCATAGTCTAAAACCTATAACTCTGGTTGGAGGAACCACCCAAAATTTGGGTGAGGGAACTGATCGCACAAAATTGCGTCGGAAGTGAATTTCTCAATGAAGTTGCGTTGTAAGTATAGCTCTACCAACAACAATCCTCGAGGATCAAATTTAGAAAGGAATTGGTTGTCACAAGTTCAACCCCAATAAAGTAACAGAAGTATTCAAACCTCGGGTCGTCTCACAAGGAATGGGCAAAAATGTGCTTCAACATTAGTTAGAAATCAAGGGTTGTAAGTCATGAGCAAGAAAGTAAACTAGAATCTTAGCAAACAAGTAATCTTAAAGTGCAAGGAACCAATTCAAATAACTAAGCAAGATGTGAGCAATTCCAAACTAAGAAGACAACATTCAATTTAACTCTACTCTCAACTAAACAATAACTATAACTAAGGCAAGGCAATAAAGATTTTTGGGTTTCTAAATAAGAATGATAAAAGCAACTCTTGGCTAGACATGGAAATTGGGGTCACTATCCTTGTCTAATAACCATATCTTGACAATTATGAGGAGCCAAACCCACTAAGTCTACTTCTATACTTGAAGTACGTCAAAAGGTTTGGTCAACATCAACCCATAAGGTCTAACCTCACTACTAATTAACCTAGTAGTAGGCTAGTGTCAATGGCTATCAAATTGACCACTAAGGGTTTCCAAATCATCAATTCTATTAGACCCAATGACTCAAGTTTATCCAATTCCCTTAGTCTAAGCCAAGAGTAAAAAGAAAAACTCCATAATCAAGGTAAACAATTCATCAAACACATGGTAAGCATTGACAAAAGACATGTTCAAATTGCAATTGGATTGAAATTAACAAATACCCACTAACAAATATCAACTTACAATAACTCAAACAACACAATTAATCATAGAATCATCAATGTAACATCAACAAGTCAAGATTCACAACATTCATGCAATGGATATAAAGTAACAATTGACAAGGATCCATAAGACTAACACAAGATCTAAGCAAAATTATACTAAAAGATTCAAATTAAACAATCAAAACTAGTAATTAACAAGATCCAATTCAGAGTTTAACAAGGGAAGATCAAATTAAAGCTAGATCTAGAGAAGAACAAGGGTTTCTCTCTCTAGAAGAACAAAGAACCAAAAACTGGAAAATGTGTCTTAGTGTAAAATGATTGATCCCCCCTTCTCCCTAGCATCCTTGGGTCTTTTTTCAATGCAAAAACAGCTTGAAATTGGGCCTCATGATCCTCAAAAATTGCCAGGCACGATTTCCTTTAATGAGGTCACGTGCAGCTTTCCGCGCATGCGCGCCATGCGTGCGTGCGCGCCGATTGTTTTGTGATCCACGCGTGCGCGCCAAGTACGTGTGCGCGTCGGTTGGAATTCTCTGGCCTGCGCGGACACGTCCATCCTTGCGCACCACTTCCAGCTATCCTTATCTATGCGTGCGTGCGAAGTGTGCATGCGCGTCGGTGCTGAAGTTCCCAAAATCCAAATCTTCATGTTCCTTCCTCTTGTGCATGCTTTCTTTCTCTCTTCTAGGCCATTCTTACCCTATTAATTCTAAAATCACTCAACAAATACGTCACGGCATCGAATGGAAATAAAGAGGATCAAAATATAGCAATTCTAAGGCAGAATAAGCATGTTTCCATCATGGAGCAATATTAGGAAGTGAACACAAAACTATGCATTTCTTGTGAATAAGTGCAAGAAATATTGACAAAAACCTCCAAATTAAGCACAAGATAAACCACAAAATTGGGGTTTATCAAATCTCTCCACACTTAAACCAAGCATGTCCTCATGCTTAAAATAAAAAGACTAAAGATCATGGTGAGAAAGGGTTTATGAAATGCAAACTACCTAAGTGAATGCATGCAACTAATGTAAAATTGTCTATCTACTTGGTCAAGGGTAAATCCATCCTCCAAGAACACATGTGAGCATATAGGGTGAGAATGATGTGTAGTTCATGAATCCTACGAAACTGAATATCACTATGAAGTGCATATAACTTGCTAAATGAACGCTTGCGAAAGCCGGGAACAAGGAGTTGAGCATCGAACCCTCGCCGGACGTGTATCCGCTCTATGCGCTCAAGTGTATAGGGTTCGTCACTCAATCCTCTCCTAATCATGCTTTCCAAGATTTGTCTTTCATCTAACAATCAACAATTACTTAATGTATGCTTACAAGTATCATGAGGTCTTATCATGGGGTGTAACGTGGCTAGGGTGAAGGTAAGGATGCATATGGTCAAGTGAGCTTAAAATCTGAGTCCTTGATTAACCTAGAATCCCACTAGACATATAGAGCAACCTATACAACTATAATACATTACCTAGCTACCCTTGAGTTTCACTTTTTTGCATACTCATGCATTCTTTCAATTCACATCCCATATGCATTGTTTTTTTTATATTACTTTGTCTTCGGGAATTTTTGTCCCCTTTTATTGCCTTTCTTTTCTTTTCCATATATATTTTTTTTCTTTCTTTTTCATACATTCTCATATATACACATACGAATTTCTTCTCTCTTCTTTTTTTTTTGGTCCCCTTTTCCTTGGGGTTCATGTACAAAAGTTTCAATGCATATGATTCAATCATTCAATACATGAGTATGTTTCCAAATCCCAAAATTTTTAATTACTATTACAATACACCTCTATATCTACCCAAGTTCCCAAGTATACCCTCCCAATTGAATGATATACATCCTAACTCACCTAGGCTAATCAAGGATCCAAATTTAGGGACATTCATGGTTTTTCGCTTAGGGTTGTTGATGTGCTCTTTTTAGGAACGAATAGGGTTTATCATAGGCTCAAAATTGGTTAGCAATGGTAGATAAAAGGGTTAAGGCCATTTGGGAAAAGTGACTATTGAAATGATGGCCTCGATCATGTAAATGCATTCATACACAAGTAATGGACATATAGAATCATACATAGCAAGGATTGCAATCATAGAGAGAGAATAACGCACACAAGAATGGGAATTAATGGTTAGAAGATATAACCATACAATAGGCTCAAAACTTACATGCTTGTGTTCTTAGCTCAATTACTATGTTCCAAAATACATTCTTGAAGCAAGTTTTCCACAAAAATATTTTTCCAAAATTGGTAGGGTACCCCAAAACACAGTTTCTTAGGGAAGAAGTTATTATTTGACCAAGAAATTCTATAGAGACTAACTACCATGCAAGGAATATTTACAATCATGACTAACTACACATGCAATGTACTAACTACTAAGCAAAAGATAAATCCATGGGTATTGAAAGGAAGAGATTGTTACCCATGGTGATCGGTCGAACGACCTCCCCACACTTAGAATTTAGCACGATCCTCCGTGCTACTAACAATGCACAAAGGACAGTCGGGACTGGAACCTTCACTATCCCCCTCATCAGAGCTCCCATCACTTGGGTTGGAGGTGGATGTGAATATTTCGGGTTCCTCTATGCTAGGGGTAACACAACGCAGAAGCTTCTTGATGTAAGTGTATCGGTGTTGGTTGCGCTGCTCATATCTATCAATCTTCCAGTGTAGATCTTCTATCCTTTGATGGTTGGATCTTTGCTGTGGTGGTGATGATGAGATGGAAGGAATAATAGATGGTGGGGCCACGTCAAGGCATGGTTTGTTCATGGGAAGATGTAAGTATTTTTCGCTTGGGACCACATCACCCTTAGCCAGAATTATAGCTTTTGTGTCCATGGCTTCCCAAGGAACACCCGCAGCAGCAACTAAATCAGATACCAATGCTGGAAATGACAAATTGCCCCGTTCGTAGATTTGACCCATCGCTTGCTTGACAAGAAGCAAAATGTTCACCGGTCTCCCCATGAGAACACACCAAACAAGCAAAGCAAGATCCGCTGTGAAGGACGACTTGTGGGTGCTAGGTAGGATATAGTGGGATAGGATATGGGCCCTGATGACAAGTCATCATATACCCATTTTTCAAGCTAATTTCACTTGTTTTGTTAGCATTTATGCACTTTCTTGCATCCTAAGTAAGTGATTTGGAGTGAAAATGCGTAACTTCTCTAAATCAAGCAACCACCATGAAATTAATGTTAAATCATGAGGTTTAAGCTAATTTTAATTGAATTTTAATTGATTTATAAGCCTCTTGAATTTAGTGATACTTGGAGTGGTTGTTTTGGTTTATTATAGGTGAAGAAAAGAAAAGAAAAGGAAAAGCGTGGCCTAAGAAGTGTAGCCCAAGGAAAGGAAAGCGTGGTCAAGGCAAGAGGAAGTGTGTCGCATGCAAGGGGGAGGCAAACATTGCTCTCCACAAGGGCACACTGCCCTCTAGGAGGGCAACATAAAGGAACCAAACAAGGAAGGCAACTCTGCCCTGCCCACTACAAGGGCAGAGCACAAAAGTGTGCCTTGGAACCAAGAAGAAGAGAACCTTGCCCTGCCCTCCACAAGGGCAGTATCGGGCTCACCAAGGAAGAAAATCAGAGGAAAAATGTCACCCATGCATGCCACAAGACTCGAACACGGACCAAGGAAGAAGCAAAGAACTAAGGTTGAGTGCCGTGCCAAGAAACCAAGGAAATTAATTGAACGTGTGTCCCAGCCGAGTTTCAAACACGGGACAGCAAAGTGGCAACACTGCCTTGCCCTCCGCGAGGGCAGGGCAGCATTTTGATGATGCATGGAGCTGGCACACCAAAACTCAAATCTGGCGCACCAAGGCTCATTCCTGGCAGCACTAGCACGCACCAAGCTCGACCCTGGCAGCACCAAAATTTCCTGCCCTGCCCTCCGCGAGGGCAGGGCAGCATCCTATGCACCAAAGCAATTTCTGGCGCACCAATTTTTGATTCTGGCGCACCAATTCTTGATTCTGGCAGCACCAAGGAAATTTCTGGCGCACCAACTTTTCCTGCCCTGCCCTTGGCGCGGGCAGGGCAGCGTTTGGCGCACCAAGGCCGCACCAGACTGCACCACACCCGCACCAGCAACGCACCAAACATCAATTTTCTGCCCTGCCCTCCACAAGGGCAGGGCAGCCTCCTGGAAGCTATTATTTTTGGGCCGAAAATTAAATTAAAAATCCAATTTAATTCATTTCTTCACCAAATCAAAAGCCCATCCAAATCCCAAAATCCAAGAATAGAAAGTGTATAAATAGAAGCTAGTTTGATGTAATTAGGACCTTTTGACTTACCTTTGGCTTTGCTTTTGAATTTTGCACTTTCCTTGAGCTTTGAATTTCTTGTAATTGTTCTTGAGAGACTTGACCGAGAGCTCAGAGGACTAAGGGAGAATTGACTGATCTCCTTCCTCATTCTTACTCGGGCAATTCTACTCTTCTGTTTCTGAGTTTTGGGTGTGTGAAATTGAGGAAATTCTGTCTCAATTCCCATCTGAAATCTCTTTAAATCCGTTTCTGCATAATTGAATTTGATTTCTGTTCTTCTACTGCTTCTTCTTTAATTTTCTGTCAATTGCTTTGATAACTCGGATCTGGGAAGGAAATTGGGTTTTAGGCTCTGCTACCTAAGCTCTTGAGTCCTGAGATCACAATTTACTTGGGTTCTTCTGTGAACCTTGCTGCATTTTACTTAAATTTTCTGTTTAAGCTTTCATTGCTTCCAATTCAATTCCTGCTATATTA
>NC_029773.3:37326813-37327847 GCF_000817695.3 Arachis duranensis | reverse complement strand
TGTTTTGTTTATATGACAGATACAAGAAGAGCTACACCCATCTTTCATGAACAAGACGAACGAACCCTCAGGAGATTAAGAAGAGAGGAAAGAGGGAAAAACATTGTTGGAGAGGAGGAGTCAGAAGAAGAATTTTAAAACATGGAGGAACATCCAACCAATCCACCAGGAGGAGTAGCTAACAACAACAACAATCCACCACAGAGGAGAGTTTTGGCCTCATACACATTTGCAAACCCCAGACATTGTGGAAGCAGCATCTTAACTCCAAATGTCAATGCAAACAATTTTGAACTAAAGCCACAACTTATCACTCTCGTTCAAAATAATTGCTCTTATGGAGGAGGACCACTTGAAGACCCCAACCAACACTTATCTACCTTCTTGAGGATTTGTGACACTGTCAAAACCAATGGTGTGCCTCCTGATAGCTACAAGCTACTGCTCTTTCCATTCTCTCTCAAAGACAAAGCCACTCAATGGTTGGAATCGTTTCCAAGAGACAGCATCAACAATTGGGATGATTTGGTAACCAAGTTCCTTGCCAAGTTTTATCCACCACAGAGGGTTATAAGGTTGAAGGCCGAGGTACAAACGTTCACACAAATGGAGACTGAACCCATCTATGAGGCATGGGATAGGTACAAGGCTCTAGTCAGAAAATGTCCCCCTACCATGTTTAATGAATGGGAGAAGCTGCAAAACTTCTATGAAGGCTTAACACTGAAGTCTCAGGAATCCTTGGATCACTCAGCTGGAGGTTCCTTGCAACTCATGAAAACTGCAGAAGAGGCTCAAGAACTTATTGATATGGTGGCCAACAACCAATATTTCTTTGCTCATCAAAGACAACGCCAACCATCACAGAGAAGAGGAGTAATGGAGTTGGAAGGCGTGGATTCAATTTTAGCTCAAAACAAGATGATGCAGTAGCATATTCAACAACAGTTTGAGCAAATGGCCAAAAGAATTGATGGCTTGCAAGTGGCAGCAGTGAGCACCACAAGCCAACCACCAACCACTTGGGTGCAAAA
>NC_029773.3:37320636-37321372 GCF_000817695.3 Arachis duranensis | reverse complement strand
TGAATTTTAATTGATTTATAAGCCTCTTGAATTTAGTGATACTTGGAGTGGTTGTTTTGGTTTATTATAGGTGAAGAAAAGAAAAGAAAAGGAAAAGCGTGGCCTAAGAAGTGTAGCCCAAGGAAAGGAAAGCGTGGTCAAGGCAAGAGGAAGTGTGCCGCATACAAGAGGGAGGCAAACATTGCCCTCCACAAGGGCACACTGCCCTCTAGGAGGGCAACATAAGGAAACCAAACAACGAAGGCAACTCTGCCCTGCCCACTACAAGGGCAGAGCACAAAAGTGTGCCTTGGAACCAAGAAGAAGAGAACCTTGCCCTGCCCTCCACAAGGACAGTATCGGGCTCACCAAGGAAGAAAATCAGAGGAAAAATGTCACCCATGCATGCCACAAGACTCGAACACGGACCAAGGAAGAAGCAAAGAACTAATGTTGAGTGACGTGCCAAGAAACCAAGGAAATTAATTGAACGTGTGTCCCAGCCGAGTTTCGAACACGGGACAGCAAAGTGGCAACACTGCCCTGCCCTCCGCGAGGGCAGGGCAGCATTTTGATGATGCATGGAGCTGGCACACCAAAACTCAAATCTGGCGCACCAAGGCTCATTCCTGGCAGCACTAGCACGCACCAAGCTCGACCCTGGCAGCACCAAAATTTCCTGCCCTGCCCTCCGCGAGGGCAGGGCAGCATCCTATGCACCAAGGAAATTTCTGGCGCACCAATTCTTGATTCTGGC
>NC_029773.3:37313221-37320217 GCF_000817695.3 Arachis duranensis | reverse complement strand
TTCTTCTACTGCTTCTTCTTTAATTTTCTGTCAATTGCTTTGATAACTCGGATCTGGGAAGGAAATTGGGTTTTAGGCTCTGCTACCTAAGCTCTTGAGTCCTGAGATCACAATTTACTTGGGTTCTTCTGTGAACCTTGCTGCATTTTACTTTAATTTTCTGTTTAAGCTTTCATTGCTTCCAATTCAATTCCTGCTATATTAACTTTGTGCAATTTACTTTCTCTTTGTTTAGATTCTGTAATCCCAGTCCTTAATTCCCTTTTACATTCAAGCAATTTATATTTCTTGCCATTTAAGCTACTGCAATTTACATTTCTTGCACTTTAAGTTTCAGTCATTTAATTTCTTGTTCTTTAAGATTCAGTCTATTTTACTTTCCTGTCCTTTAATTTACTGAAATTTCCCTTCTCCCTTTACATTTCAAGCAATTTAGCTTCTGTTAAATACAACCCACTCAACCAAAACTTGATTCGCTTGACTAAATCAACCACTAAACTAAAATTGCTCAATCCTTCAATCCCTGTGGGATCGACCTCACTCATGTGAGTTATTATTACTTGATGCGACCCGGTACACTTGCCGGTGAGTTTTGTGTTGGATCGTTTTCCACACATCAGGCCCAAGCTCACTTCTACAGTGAGGAAATGTGCGTCAATGTACTTGAGTCTCATCCGGAGTTGACCATGGGTCCAAAATGCCTATGGTTCAGCAATGACTCAGAGGATTGAGTCCCAGTCAAATCCAGACTTTTCTCGCTGACGCAAGACCTCTTGGTAGCCATCTATGTCACTCGGTACCGGTAAGACATTAAGCACTTGCTGAATAGCCTCTTCCAACACTGAGACTTGCTTCCGGTGCACGTATACCGAATGAAGAGAGGGAAGATGGTAGTTAGTGTAGAACTCTACCACCCATGAGAGGTTGACCTTTTGTGGTTTTCTCAGAAGAAACTCCCATCCTCGCTGTTCAATGCGGGGTAGAATACAAGGAGCAACTTTGTCCGACGAAGCGAGTAGATGCTCAGCATGATAGTTCCTCTCAACCATGGTGAGGAACACAAGTTCACAGAAGCGGTTGGGGAATCTTGAAGAATCCTTTGCCGGTTTTCTCTTCTCATTGTCATCAATAGGAGCGGGTGCCTTCGCCTTCTTAGATAGAGGTCTGGCTCCTAATGAAGAGGCGCCTTAGAGCGTGACTTTGGGGATGCCCTCTTTGTTGCTGGTTTTCTTGAAGCTTTCTCCTTGCCTTTCTTGGTGGCCATCCTGAAAAGGGAGGGGAAAGAAGGAAAATGTTAAACCCAAAGGATCAACTCAACAAACATGCAAGTGAGAGATGTGCCTAAAAGAAATAGTGCAACAAAGTAGTCATAGAAGCATGGGTCACAACACTTGGCATGGGATGCAAGAGGAAGTAAAACATGTAATATGGCATGAGAGGAATGATCTCAAGCATCCAAAACAAAGAGCAAGTTGACAAACCTCAATTTGATGGTCTATTTTGTATTGAATTTAGAGTGTTTGGATAACCTTTTGTCATATTTAGCCTATGAATTAGCATGGTTTTGTTATCTCTCCCATATTTGTGCTTAAGTGTAAAAACATGCTTTTTAAGCCGTATTTTGATGAATTCTAATTTCTCCTTGATTCCATAAGATGCCTTGATGTGTTTGCTAGTAATTCCAGGATTGAAATAGGCTAGGCATGGATCAAAGAAGCAAAGGAGAAAGCATGCAAATGGAGAGAAGCACAAAAAGCCAAAGAATTGATCTAGGCCATGCACGCGCACGCGCACAAGGCGCCCGCGCGCACATTGCAGAATCGACCAGGGACGCGCACGCGTCCCGTGCACGCACGCGTCGGTGACCGTACATGACCTCATTAATGCAACACGTGCTTGGCGATTTGAGAGGGTTTCTGATCCCATTTTTGGCGCCAATTGCTAGGAGAAAGGAATAAAAGGATCAAGGATTGAGGGGAAGAGGGGTGGTTGAATCTAGGGAATCATATAGCATAATTAGGATTAGTTTAGAGAGAGAAGATCTCACTTCTCTCTAGAATTAGGATTAGGTTTATGTTAATCTCTCTTCTTAAATCTAGGTTTAATTCATGCTTTGATTCACTTTTCATTTACCAATTCCTAATCTTCTCCTCTCCCTCTTTCTAGTTATGTGCTTTAATACTTGTAATTCTTCATTTTGTTTTGGATAGATTGTTGCTCCTTTGTTTCCTTTCAATAATGCAATTTGAGGTAATTCATGATAATTGTGATTTCCTTGATTGTTGTTGATTAATTCTTTGCAATGATTGTTGTTAGATTCTATTCTTGTTATCAAATTACTATGCTTTTCTTTTGTGCCTTCCAAGTGTTTGATGAAATGCTTGGTTGGGTTTTAGTGTAGGTTTTGTTCCTCTTGGCCTAGGTAGAGTAATTAGTGACTCTTGAGTTATCTAATTCCTTTGTTGATTGATAATTAGAAGTTGCTAATTGATTTGAATGCCTCTAAAGCTAATCTTTCCTTTAGGAGTTGATTAGGATTTGAGGAATCAAATTGATTCATCCATTTAACTTTCCTTTATGGTTAGAGGTTAACTAAGTGGTAGTAATGAACAATTCTCATCACAATTGAGAAGGATAACTAGGATAGGACTTCTAGTTTTCATACCGTGCCAAGAGTCTTTTATAGTTGTTAGTTTACTTTCATTGCCATTTACTTCCATGCCTCTTATCAAAACCCCAAAATAACTCACAACCAATAACAAGACACTCTATTGTAATTCCTAGGGAGAACGACCCGAGGTTTGAATACTTCGGTTATAAATTTTAGGGGTTTGTACTAGTGACAAACAACTTTTTGTATGAAAGGATTATTGTTTGGTTTAGAAACTATACTTTACAACGAGATTTCATTAGTGAAATTCTAAACCACCAAAAATCTAATCATCAAAATGGCGCCGTTGCCGGGGAATTGCAATGGTGTTATGTTATTGGTTATTGTACATATGTGAATAGTGTAAATATTTTTGCTCTTTGCTTCATTTGCTAGTGTAGAATTTTGTTTTCTCTTTCCACCATGAATTCTCACTTTGGCTATGAGTTTGGTCCTAATTATGTTGTAGGTAATGAGAGCTTCAATGAGGATGTGTATCAAGGATGGAACAATCAAAGGTGGGAGAAGCCATATGCATATGACCAATCTTCATGGCAACAACCTCCACCAATACACTATGAAGAAGAGCCATTTTATGATGCATATCAATCCAATGGCTATGGTGAATCACCTTGTGACTTTCAAGAACCACCGCCATATGCCTATGAACCATGTCCTCAACATAAACCCCAACCATACTCACAGGCCTTTCCATATCAAGCACCTTCCTATAATCCATATCCACCATATGACCAATCATCCATACCATATTTTCATGCCCGTTTTGAGCAAGAACCCTTAGAACCACCCCAATGTACACCACCTCCACAATTTTACCAAGAGGAACCACTTTCCTACCATGAACCCTCTCTCCAAAATAATGAACCTTCACCACAAGCCCCATTGGACGATTCTCTCACTTTGTTACTTCAAGGACAACAGGCTATGAAGCGGGATACACTTGAGTTTGTGACCAATTTGACGAAGGTGGTGCACACCTTAGCCCACCAATGTTTGAATATTCAAGGTACTTCCGTGACCACATGTGAAAAGTCAAAAGAAGAGCAAAGCATGAAGGGGAAACGGGAAACCTCGGTGGAGAAGGAGGACTCGAATTATGTGTTGGAACAATTGGAGGAGCCTATGATCATTGAAGAAAGGGAAGAAGTGGTTCAAGATTTAGGAGATGTTGAAAGTCCATGGGAATGTAGCATCATGGAGCCATCTTTCAAGAAGCTTGATACTAATGTTGAAGAGGATGCGCAACCTCCAAGGCATGTCATCGTTGGAGACTTGGAAGAGGCTTATCAAGAGATGGATTCAATCATGGATGAATTTCTCTTTACAATGGAATCCTCTCCCATCGGACATGAAGTTGAAATTATAAAAGAATGTGCACAACCTCCCATACCCTTGGTGAACAATGAAGAAGAGAGTGAATCAAAAGAGATCTACCAAGGAGAGAACATTGGCATGGTGTACATTGAAATTGAAGAATATGAAGAGGTTGATCAAGAGATGGATTCATTCATCAATGAATTCCTATCCAAAATTAACTCACCTTCCATTAGGCAAGAAATCGAAGCTCTTGAGGACAACACTAAGCCAAGTGAAAAAGGGGAAATGTTGAAATTGAAGAAGCTTGTGAAGAGGTGGAAACAACTAAAGAAGAGCCTAAAGAAGTAGACCTTGCATTGTCTAAGTGTGGGGAAGTCTTCCTTCCCAAGTCACCATACAACACAGCATTTAAGTGGGTAAAATTTCTATCCCTAAGCTTTACTTTCTCACTTGAATATGGTTTACTTGAAAATGATGGTCAACTTAGAGCTCTTTGTGGAACTAAAAGCAAAAATGAGTTATGTAGTGGTTGCAAGTTAGGAACTAAGCTCATTAAGGTCAAAGCTTCAAAGTATAGGAACGATGATTGGAAGAATGTCACTTTACAAAGGTATCGAAGGAAGACTTGGTATGTTAAAGAGAATTCTATGTGTCAACCACCTGGAAAGAAAAAGTATGAAGAGCAAATTGAAAACGGGTGTGAGGATAAGATATGGGATCCCGGTTCGCTATGTGACGATCAACTATGGGACCTCATATCTTGGGTAGAACTGTGCCCAAGCTTGACAAAAATGGTTGGAAATTCTGCTCAATAAGTGATTTGAGTTACCATTGTAGGTAGATATTTCACATGAATTTGTTTGTACAACTTAATTGTTAGCTTAGTCACATGTATGTTGTGACGAGTAGTAGATGAATAATATCAAATTGCATTTTTGTGAATTGTATGATGGTTGAGTCAATAAGGAGTTGTGAACAGTATGGGGGAGCACCCAGCAAAATTCTTCCAAAAAAAAAGAGGGGTGGACGTGCGCGCACCATGTATGCGCACGCGTCTCTGTGTGGTTGCAACATCACCCACGTACCCGAGAGTTGGGCCTCCCTTGGGTAAACCTTATGCTCTGGACCCAACGTGACCCGCACCAACGTGTACTACGTGCGTCCGCGCCGAACTTGAGAACAAGGACATGTACGCGGACGCGCATCTGCCGCGTCCGCGCCGATTCGATGCTGCAAATTTTTGAGCCAAACCCCAGAGAGTTGAGCCGGCTCTGGGCCAGCTTTAGGCCCCAGGCAAGAATGGACGCGAGCGCACGCATCGCGCTAGCGCGCCTTCTCACAATTCGTCAAAGTACGCGGACGCGCACTTGCCGCGCACGCGTCCTTGCATACTGCCACCACTCTAGGCTTCTGACCCGAGAGTTGGGCGTGCTTCAAGCCCACTCTAAGCCTCAGGCCCAATCCCATGTACGCGTGCGCGCACTGTACGCGCACGCGCCCTTGCCTAATCTGCCAACCCACGCTAGAGCGCACTGCACGCTCACGCATGAATCTCCATTTTCCCCACTGCGCGCGGACACGTACATACCGCGTGCGCGCAGGTCTGGTAGCACAACTTCCAGGCCATTTTCCAGAGAGTTAGGCTTGAGTTGGGCCAACTCTAAGACCCTAGCCCAACTCCATGCACGCGTGCGCGCACTGTACGCGCACGCGTTCTTTCCTATTTTGCTCATCCACGCTTCAACGCGTTGTATGCACACGCATGGGTCCCAAGTTTTCTCAATGGACGCGGACGCACACCGTGCGCGCGCGCGTCAATTCAAAAATGAGATAACCCTAATGCGCGACGCACACTGCGCAGTCGCACACCCTCTTTTCCCAACCTCCATTTTCTTCTTCCTCCTCTCTTCTGCCATAACCGCCACAGCTCCGCCGGCGGCCACCACCGGACGACCACACCTTCCTTAATCCCTATCTCTCACCACCGCTTAATCCCTATCTCTCTCCATCTCACCCATCTAGTTCACAATAGCCGCCTCTGCTCCGCCGCGGTTCCATCATCACCGCCGGCGACTCTCTTCCTCCACCCACGCGTCATTCTCTCTCTTTCATCCACTCACTCTCTCCGTCTCACAGCCTCTCACCCTCACAGCTGTCCGTAATAACCACCGTAGCAGCCCCCACCGCCGCTACTCTTCTGCCACAACCGCCGCAGTTTACGGTGGCGCAACTTCTGGTCCTATTGCCCTACCCCCATTTTCCCTTCCATTATTAGTTCCCCTGCTCCCAGGTTCTTGCGCCAACTCTGCTTGTTTTAATTTTCCGTTTCTATTACTTACTGTTAATTGCTCGTAGTTAGTTAGAATTAGAACTTTGTATGTTATGTGATGACAAGTCATCATATACCCATTTTTCAAACTAATTTCACTTGTTTTGTTAGCATTTATGCACTTTCTTGCATCCTAAGTAAGAGATTTGGAGTGAAAATGCACAACTTCTCTAAATCAAGCAACCACCATGAAATTAATGTTAAATCATGAGGTTTAAGCTAATTTTGATTGCATTTTAATTGATTTATAAGCCTCTTGAATTTAGTGATACTTTGAGTGGTTGTTTGGTTTATTATAGGTGAAGAAAAGAAAAGAAAATGAAAAGCGTGGCCTAAGAAGCGTGACACAAGAAAAGGAAAGCGTGGCCAAAAAGGAAAGAAGCGTGCCGCATCACAATGGGGAAGCAATCTTGCCCTCCACAAGGGCAGAATGCCCTCTAGGAGGGCAGCATTAAGTGACCAAGAAGGCATAGGCAACTCTGCCCTGCCCACTCCAAGGGCAGAGCACACAATGGTGCCTTGGAACCAAGAGAAGCAAACTCTGCCCTGCCCTTGTGGAGAGCAGAATCGGGCTCCATGAGGAAGAAAATCAAGGAGAAAATATCAACTAGGCATACTACAAGGCTCGAGTAAGGGACCATGAGGAAGCCAAAGACTAAGGGTGACTAGCGTGCCAAGA
>NC_029773.3:37308711-37312695 GCF_000817695.3 Arachis duranensis | reverse complement strand
AAGGGAGAATTGACTGATCTCCTTCCTCATTCTTACTTGGGCAATTCTACTCTTCTGTTTCTGAGTTTTGGGTGTGTGAAATTGAGGAAATTCTGTCTCAATTCCCATTCAAACTCTTCTCAATTTGTTTTCTGCATAATTCAATTTGATTTCTGTTCTTCTACTGCTTCTTCTTTAATTTTCTGTCAATTGCTTTGTGAACTTGGATCTGGGAAGGCAGATAGAGATCTAGGCTCTGCTACCTAGTCTCTTGAGACCTGAGACCACAATTTACTTTTGGTTCTTCTGTGAACCTTTGCTGCATTTTATTTTCTTTCTGTTTGAATGCTTATTGCTTCTGATTTAATTTTTGCTCTCTTAATTGTTGCAATTTACTTCTTCTTTGTTTAGATCCTGCAATTCCATTCCTCAATTCCCTTTTATATTCAAGCCATTTATCTTTCTTGCCTTTTAAGTTACTGCAGTTTATGTTTCTTGCACTTTAAGTTTCAGTCATTTACTTCCTTGCTCTTTAAGATTCTGCACATTTACAATTCTGTTCTTCAATTTACTGCACTTTTCCCTTCCCCCTTTACATTTAATGTCATTTACTTTCTGTTAAACACAAATCACTCAACTAAAACTTGAATCGCTTGACTAAATCAATCACTAAACTAAAATTGCTCAATCCTTCAATCCCTGTGGGATCGACCTCACTCATGTGAGTTATTATTACTTGATGCGACCCGGTACACTTGCCGGTGAGTTTTGTGTTGGATCGTTTTCCACACATCAAGTTTTTGGCGCCGTTGCCGGGGATTGAAATAGATTGACAATGATTAAGTGAAGTGGAGGTCTAGATTAAGCATTTTACTTTTCTGTTATTCTAACTCTTACTAACACACTAACTGTTCGAGAAATTGCCTCTACTAACTCACTAACAATTTATCTCAAATAACTGCACTTAATTCTCAAAAGTGTTGTTGATTGATCATCCTGATTGTTTGCGTATCACAGAAAATCAAGTTTCTACAGACATAGGGTATCATGACATGAAACCACCACTCATTGCACTCATCAAGAACAATTGTTCTTATGATGGAAATCCATCAGAGGATCCTCAACAGCATATATCTACTTTCCTGAGAACTTGCAATGCGGTCAAAACTGATGGTCCAGATCAGGATACTTACAAGATCCTGCTATTCCCTTTTTCATTGAAGGGTGAAGCTGCACAATGGTTTGAAACTTTTCCCCAAGGAAGTATTACTAGCTGGAATGATTTGGTCATCAAATTTCTGGCCAAATTCACCTCATCCAAACAGATCATCCAGCTGAAAGAAGAGGGACGTCTATTCACACAAGGGGACGAAGAACCACTCTTCAAGGCTTGGGAAAGATACAAGAAAGCAACTGACAAAGTGGGCTTCCGAGCTTTCTATGAAGGATTAACTCCAGAAACAAGAAAAGCAGTGGACTACTTCTCAGATGGCTTACTCAAAGCAACAACAAATGCTCAAGGAATCACAGACTCCAATGACAAAGGAGTTAACAACCAACATCCATCTGAGAAACCACATAATGCAAGCCCAGAAAAAGAAGTGGCAAATATTGAAAAGATGAACGCGTTCAAGGACCAAAATAAACAAATGCACCATCAACCACATCAAAACAGAGAGTTGTCTGCTGCAGTGGATGCTAAATTTCCACCATGGAGACCTCATTCTTATCTGAGAATGAGGGAGCCTCAACATCAAGAACAAGGAAGTTTCCGCCAGGACAATTCCATGACCACAACCAATCAACATCTCCCACCCACTAATACCACCCAAAGCCAATACCCACAACACAGACACTTCCAAACCCATCTTAACTGGAGAAGGAGTGAGTACCAAAATCACAGACCAAGAGAATTCCATTACAACAACCCGAACTTCATAAACCATCAAAAACACCATTACAGCAATAACAACCACTACATGCCGCTACCACACCCACCCTTCCTACCCTCAACATGTCATAACCAACCAACCTCACAAGACTCTCAGAGAATCACAAACTTGGAGATCCTAATGGAGAGAATGATGAAACATCAAGAGGAAACAACTAGGAACCAAGAGATGTTAATGAGAGGACTTGAGAAGCAGATAGCTCAATTGGCAAAGCACTTTGCAGAAATAGGTGAGAAGAAACCAAATACTTTCTTCAAAACCAGTGAAGATAAACCAACCAATAACGAAGATGCTACAAAGAAGGAAGGATGGAAAAGGATCATAGGAGACAATGAAAAAGGAAGTATCAGCCAAGAAAAACACAACAGAGAATTCCTTCAAAGAGAGACAGCGGAGAAAACTAAAGACAAGCAGAAAATCTCCACTGGGAAGTTTTCACTAGGGGATCGAGTGATGATCAATACTCAACCCTTGAAGGTATCCCCACAGTTGTCTGATCACTACACTGTGACTAAGATACTTCCACAAGAGTGCATAGAAGTCATCAAAGAGGAAACAGGAAGGAAATTCATAGTGAAGACAGACAGGCTAAGGCACTGTGATTTCCGACCCCCATGATAAGCAAAAATGAAGATGTCAAGCTAATGACAATAAAAGAGCGCTTGTTGGGAGGCAACCCAACCTGAGGTAGTTTCTTTTCATAGCTTTTCAATAAAAATGTTGAGTAATTGTTGTGCATTGCAAGGAGCTAAGTTTGGTGTTGCACACCAAAACAATTTGAGGGAGAATGAAAACTTCTAAGTTTGGTGTTCCACCACAAATATCATTTAAAAACACATTCTCACCTCTTGCATGATTCTAGCTCCAAGCAATCAAACATATTATTCAATTGTTGAATTGTTTTCTAGCTTTAATTCCATTAACCTTTAGCAAGGACACATGGTTTTAAATATGGTTAACCTGGTGTACATCTGAGACAGTGGCAAAACAATTAAGTTTGGTGTTCACACACCAAAACAAATCTTGAGACCACACTCAGTTCATACAAACTAATCATATAATTAAGAGCTTGAGAAGCAAGCAACTTTGAGGATTATGCAGGACATGAATCAACAATTGAAGACATTATGCATTTTGACTCAAAAGAAGACATAGCAGAAAGAAAAAAAATCAAAGGGCTGCAACTTCAAAGGTTGCACCTGAACTTAATCTTTGCTGCTGTGTATTATTTCGAACATGGAAATCATTGTATGCCTTGTTAAAGTGTTTATATAGTTGCAAGTGAAATTGTTTGTGAAAAAGATAAATCTGCTTAGTGCTTGTATCCATCACTTAGCTTTAAATATTGCTTTGTTTCCTTTAAATATTGCTTTGTTTCCCAATTGCTTAAATAAAAGAGTTTGGTTTGAATTGAAAAGTAAAATATCCAATGTTGCATGAGTATGAATGGAAGTTGGTGGTGGCATATGTGTTTGATTAAATGCATAACTCATGAAATAAGTGTTGTATAATATCATTTTCATCCAATTGTGAGTTAGCTTGCTGTTATGAAAACTCCTATCATTAATGAAACACCCTTGGTAACAACAACAGAAAGAAAAGGAAGAAAGAAAAAGCCAAAATGGCAAGAAAAACAAAGAATAAAGGTTGGACACCAATGGTTTGAACCTTAGGACAAATGCCTGTGGTGTTCTTGTACTGAGATCTGCTTGGATGAGTAAATTCTAAGGGGTATTTTGAAACCTGGTCACTTAGATCAATTGATTTGGGATGGCCAATTGAAAATCCACAATAAAGAGCAACTCAGATACAAAGCACTTAGTGATCCAAAGAGATGCTGGGCATCAATGATCCTAGGAAGAATTAATGAGCTAAGTGTCTGTGGTGGAAAGATGTTGAGCAAGAGAGAAGAAAATAAAGCCAAAGGCTAGGCTGCAGCATTTGACACCCAACCTATAAAAGAGTAATAAGCTTGTTTGAGCCTTGTAAGCTAAGAAAAGTTATCAAGGGAGTGAGTAAAAAGTGAAGTCTTATAACAGCAAGTTTAGCAAAC
>NC_029773.3:37302322-37307107 GCF_000817695.3 Arachis duranensis | reverse complement strand
GGTTCTTCTGTGAACCTCTGCTACATTTTATTTCAGTTCTGTTTGAATGCTTAGTGCTTCTGATTTAATTCTAGCTTTCTTAATTGTTGCCAATTTACTTCTTCTTTGTTTAGATCTTGCAATCCCATTCCTCAATTCCCTTTTATATTCAAGTCATTTATCTTTCTTGCCCTTTAAGTTACTGCAATTTAAGTTTCTTGCACTTTAAGTTTCAGTCATTTACTTCCTTGCTCTTTAAGATTCTGCACATTTACAATTCTGTTCTTCAATTTACTGCACTTTTCCCTTCCCCCTTTACATTTAATGTCATTTACTTTCTGTTAAACACAAATCACTCAACTAAAACTTGAATCGCTTGACTAAATCAATCACTAAACTAAAATTGCTCAATCCTTCAATCCCTGTGGGATCGACCTCACTCATGTGAGTTATTATTACTTGATGCGACCCGGTACACTTGCCGGTGAGTTTTGTGTTGGATCGTTTTCCACACATCATTAGGTCAGTTAGAAATAATTGCGGTTAGGTAGCTAGGGCTGGATAGAGGATTCTAGGCCTGCTAATTGCTCCGTATGTGCATATTTGCTGCTTGCTTCCTTGGGTACTGTATGTTGGTTTTGGGTTGTTATCTCATGTGATATGTGTTGCTAAATAATATCTGGTTGCTGCCGTGTGTAGTTGATGCTGTTTTCTGTGCTAATTGTGCTAATTTGCTACTCGGGAACGTCCAATTTTAAGCCGGAATGCTGCTGGATTTTCAAGGAAGTTGGTTTCATTTTGGTCTTTATTTCAATTTTGGGCAAATTTCTGTCTCCGTTTGACTTCCCGGATTTGCATCAATCATTGTGAACACGAACCACAACTTCTCTTTTAATTGCTCATAAATATCATCATATCACTAACCTACTTTTCTATCTCACTAATTTCTTTTTCCACCCACCTTCAACCCTCTTTAACAATTCTTTCAAATATGATGATATTATCGCCTTTTGAATATGAGTTGTTGACTTTAATAAGCTTGCATTCCTGGTTTACTTGTTCACTTTTGCATATTCATTGCAACATCATGATTTTTATTAGCCGAATGTATCCTGAACATGCCTTCTTTGTTACATGCTAAGTGTTTTATATACCATCATATTTTTTTCAGGATGTCGGATAAAGGCAAAGCCATAGCCACTGCCTCCAAGAAAAGAAAACTCTCTACACCTTCTATCCCCTCCGTCTACAAGCATTATGCTAAGAACCCATTAAATGATGAAGAAAAAGAAAATCAGCAGTTACCTTCTATCGACCCAACCAAGTTCCCTAATCTCTACTGTGAGCTCCGATTTTCCAAATATCAAACAACAAAGCTGAATACTGAGAAGAAATTGCTCCTACCTATTGATGTGCGATGATCGATTACTAGTCGCATCCTTGAGTTGGGCATAGACTTTGTTGACCGAGATTTGGGGGATATCAATATATCTTGGGTCAAGGAATTTTACTGCAACTTCTTCCGCCCGACATTGGATTCGGTTCGGGTGAGGGGTAGAGAGGTCATGATTACCGAGACTACTATTGGGGAGGCGTTACAGTGCCGGCATGTTCCTGATGAGCTGTGTGCCCATCAGCAGGCCGAGTTGGCCATACACAGCATGACTTTCGATTATGAGGCACTTAGGAGCGTCATTGGGTTACCGGATGCCACATGGGTTATGGATGCAAACAATACTAAGCCAAAAGGGATGCTCTTTACTCATCTGACTCGTGAGGCTAAGACTTGGCAGATGATATTCGCATGCTATGTCTTGCCTACCACCCACTTCTCTGAGATCCCTATGGAGATGCTTCTACTGATTGGGTGTGTCATGGAGGGGAAGGATGTCTCTTTTCCTAGGCTTATCCGGCAATGTATGTGGCGGGCGCATATTCGTGGCCTACTCCCATTTCCTACTTTGGTCACGAGTATGGCGGCCCTAGCTGAGGTACCTTGGTTAGATGATGATGTGCGACCACCACCACCTGATGCAGATGACAGGGAGATTACTATTCCTTGGGGTGGTTGGGTGCACGAGAGGCCTCCTGCTAGACGCCGTTCTAGGGCCAGGGCAGTGGTGGGGACACCTTCACCGTCAGCCCCTACAGCAGCCCCTTCTTCTTCCACAGCCGCTGCCCCCTCATCATCTACAATTCCACCAGCAGCACCTGAGCCTACCTACTTACTGGTCCAGCGTCTTTTCCGATTTTTGGAGCGCGAGAGACGCCATGTCAGACGCTGATTGGATCGGATGGACCAGACACTCATTTCCCTGGGTGCTGAGTTACCTCCGCTTCCCAACTCTCTGGCCTCCGATGAGCAGGATCATCAGGAGGAGGATGCGGAGGCGCCGACTCCCCAGTTGCCCCAGACACCACAGAGCCACAGCCACAGCCAGAGCCAGTTCCACCGCCTCAGACAGTTTCGGCTCCTACCGTTGTACCTCCCACTGATCCTCCGGTTTAGCATCGAGGACGATGCTTGATCTTAAGTGTGAGGAGGGCACCGGTAGCATTATTTGGGGACCGGTGAACTTTTCGGCTACTCTACTAGTTACCTTATTTTCGCATATCTTTTGTACACATTTTGATGCATTTTTAGCTTACTTTGGATACTTTTACCGCTTATTTTGGTATTTTGGATTTTAGATATTTTGATGCTATTGGATATTTTTGGATGTTTTAGATGATAGATTCCATTTCATACTTTTCTATGCATCTTTGCTTATCTTTCTTTTTAGTTCGTGGTTGTGATTAGAAATCATACTTTGAATTGCAATACTTAGCCACCCTTTTTGCATAAGAAATTGGTTTTAAGGAAAAGAAAGGGGTGAACTAAGAAAATTTTTGAATTTTTCAATCACAACAATGCTTGGTCAAATATTGAAATTTTCCAAGAAATTTAAATATAGGGCATTAACCTAATTGATTGAAAGGAAATTTTTTTGGTGAAACTAGCTTGAATTTCATACCTTGTGAAGCATGTATTGAACTAAGAACACAAGCTTGTGAGACTTAAGCTTATTGATGTGGTTACATTTTATAACCACTTATCTTCCAGTGTTGTGTGAAATTGCTCTCTTTCTATGATTGTAATCCTTGATTTGCTTGATTCTATATGTCCATTTATTTCTTGTGATTATGCATTTATATGATTGAGGCCATTATTTCATTAACTCACTTACCTAAATAGCCAACCTTTTACTCTCCATTGTTAGCCAATTTTGAGCCTATGCTTAACCAACTTATTCTCAACTTAGCACATTACAAGCCCAAGGCGGAAAACCAATGAAAAGTCCTTGTTGGGATCTTTGATTAGCCTAGGCTAGTGAGAGTGTTTATTATTCAAGGTTGGTGAGGCTTGGGAACATTGGATGGGATAAAAAGGGGTAGTACACTTTCATGTTTAGGAATTAGGTAAATATTCATGTATTGATTAAATGTATAGACCTTATGCATTGATGTTCTTGTATATAGCTTGAAAGAAAAAAAAAGAAAAATGAAAAGAAAAGGAAATAAAAGTGAAAAAAATAAAAATAAAAAAAAGGGAAAGAAAAAAAAAAGGGGACAAAATGCCCCAAAGTGAAGTTCAATAAAAGGGAATCAATGCATAAGTGTTGGGAATCAAATAAGAATGCATGAATATGTAAGAAAAAGTGAAGAATGGGTAGTTAGAATAGTTTGAACTTGTATAGGTCGTTATATAGTTAGGTGGAGAAGTCTATGCTAATCAAAGATTCAAATCCTAGTCCACTTAACCATAAATGATCCTACCTTGACCCTAACCCCATTACAACCTAAATGAAAGACCTCATGATGAATGTATGCATGCATTGAATAAATATTGATTGTTAGAAGAAAATCAAATTTTGGAAAGCTTGATTAGAAGAGAATTGAGTGGATTGACCCCTAAACACTTGAGTGAATAGAGCGGATACACATCCGGTGAGGGTTCAAAAGTTCAACTACATGTATTCACCCATATTATCTATATTCTTGCAAGTTTGAACTCTTTTTGATAATTCAATACAATTGTGGTTTGGACTTAATTCCTATTGCCCTAACTATTGTGCTTACACATGTTCTTGGGAATTGATTTGTTTGAACTAAGCATTTTCATTTGCTTAGATGATTGCATTTAGATAGGACTCATATAGTTTAGTGCATTCAATAAATGTCATGCCCCTTAGTTCTTTCTTATTTTAGCATGAGGACATGCTAAGGCTCAAGTGTGGGGAGGTTGACAAACCCCAATTTGATGGTCTATTTTGTATTGAATTTAAAGTGTTTGGATAACCTTTTGTCACATTTAGCCTATGAATTAGCATGGTTTTGTTATCTCTCCCATATTTGTGCTTAAGTGTAAAAACATGCTTTTTAAGCCGTATTTTGATGAATTCTAATTTTTCCTTGATTCCATAAGATGCCTTGATGTGTTTGCTAGTAATTCCAGGATTGAAATAGGCTAGGTGGTGCACGAAATTGCAATCACACTTTTGCAATCCCGCACAACTAACCAGCAAGTGCACTGGGTCGTCCAAGTAATACCTTACGTGAGTAAGGGTCGATCCCACGGAGATTGTTGGCTTGAAGCAAGCTATGGTTATCTTGTAAATCTTAGTCAGGATATCAAAGATTATTAGGATTAATTGTAAAAAGCAAAAGAACATAAAACAGGTACTTGAATTGCAGTGATGGAGAATAGGTTGAGGTTTTGGAGATGCTCTGTCTTCTGAATCTCTACTTTCCTACTGTCTTCTTCTT
>NC_029773.3:37300098-37301434 GCF_000817695.3 Arachis duranensis | reverse complement strand
AAATTATCCGCTCATCACAACACCAAACTTAAATTGTTGCTTGTCCCCGAGCAACTGAAAATCAAAGTAGGATAAAAAGAAGAGAATATACTATAGACTCCAAAATATCAAGGAAACTTAGCTTCAATTAGATGAGCGGGACTAGTAACTTTTTGCCTCCGAACAGTTTTGGCATCTCACTCTATCCTTTGAAGTTCAGAATGATTGGCATCTATAAGAACTCAGAAATCAGATAGTGTTATTGATTCTCCTAGTTAAGTATAATGATTCTTGAACATAGCCAGTGTATGAGTCTTGGCTGTGGCCCAAAGCACTCTGTCTTCCAGTATTACCACCGGATACATACATGCCACAAACACATAATTGGGTGAACCTTTTCAGATTGTGACTCGGCTTTGCTAGAGTCCCCAATTAGAGGTGTCCAGGGTTCTTAAGCACACTCTTTTTGCTTTGGATCACAACTTTATTTCTTTCTTTTTCTTTCTTTTTCTTTTTCTTTCTTTTTCTTTTTCTTTCTTTCTCTTTTTTTTCGAATTTTTTTTTGAATCACTGCTTTTTCTTGCTTCAAGAATCAATTTGATGATTTTTCAGATCCTCAATAACAGTTCTCTTTTTCCTCATTCTTTCAAGAGCCAACAATTTTTTTTAACATTCTCAAAACAACAAATTCAAAAGACATATGCACTGTTCAAGCATTCATTCAGAAAACAAAAAGTATTGTCACCACATCAAACTAATTCAACTAGTTTCAATGATAAATTTCGAAATCCTGTACTTCTTGTTCTTTTGTGATTAAAGCATTTTTCATTTAAGAGAGGTGATGGATTCATAGGATATTCAAAGCTTTAAGACATGAATTTTAAATTTTATTAATTATGAATTAAGAACAAAACTCAAGAATAGATATAAGATGAGACTAGAAAATAAAAATAGAAAACAAAAATTTGACTAGGCTCCTAATGATAGAGGTTTTCACAGAGTTAGGACTCAACAACCTTGATTTTGAGAAGTAGATGCTCCCTCAGCTTGAGATGAGAGCTTTTGGCGTTTCAACTCTTGGAGTTCACGCCCCTGCTTCTCTTGTTCCTTTAGCAATTTACAGAGCATGCTGTTCTGATTTTGCTATTCTTCCTTAAGTTGCTCCATAGTCTCTTGCAGCTTGTTGATAAATGCTTCTAGGCTGGCCCAGTAGCCAATTTCAGGGAATTCAGGGAGGAACTCCTGCGCCCTCCTTTTGATAGAGTTGTCTTGTATTTGTCCTTCCATTGACTTCTTGGTGATTGGATGTTCAATGGGTATGAATTCATCTACTCCCATCTTTACCCCAGCCTCTTTA
>NC_029773.3:37295005-37296166 GCF_000817695.3 Arachis duranensis | reverse complement strand
CATTCTCTGTTTATATGTATATACTGTGAGGCCAGCCAACGTCTGCACCCTGCTTATCTACAAACTTTAACCTAAGTCCTCCGTACGATGTTGCTATTATGTGGCCACTCGATGAAGTACTTGAGAGACGCTCTTTGATGACATATGATCGTGCAGAGGACTAGTAGACGACCTTCCACCTTTTGATGATGATCCACCTGACTTGAGTTTTGAAGACCTAGAATGTACTTTCCCTCGCTTTAGTAGTTTAGAGGGACTAGGTGAGTATAGAGTCTAGACTAGCCTAGGCGCCAGCTTAGGGACTTCTTGAACAGGTCAGGGCCTAGGATGTTGTATGTATATATATGTATATAGATATTATTTAGCTATATCTAGGGGTGTTCTAACTAAAGGTCTATACTCTAATAAAGGCTGGATCACTGAATCTTGTTAGCTGCTTGTGATGTATTTATGTGTGGTTGTTTATAACTGTTTTAATCTGTTATTATTTGCGAATTGATTATAAATGATTATGTTTATTAATCCAAACTTTTTCAGAAAAAAAAAAAATACACCTCGCAAATTAACTACGCTTTTAACAACGAATCAGGCTCATATGATAAATAATAGATAATAACTAGGAAGACAAATTAGTAGCGCTCAGTTTCCGGTGTGTCCTAGGCGTACTGAAAATTGGGTCGTTACAGCCAAGACTCATAAAGTAGCTGTGTTCAAGAATCAACATACTTAACTAAGAGAATCAATAACACTATCTAAAATTCTAAGTTCCTATAGATGCCAATCATTCTGAACTTGAAAGGAAAAAGTGAGATGCCAAAACTGTTCAGAACTTGAAAAAAATTTGCATTAAAAACAAAATCTTCCCTCTTGTGCCATCCTGGCGTTAAACGCCCAGAATGGTGCCCATTCTGGCGTTTAACGCCCAAAATGGCACCATTCCTGGCGTTAAACGCCCAGAATGGTACCTATTCTTGCGTTTAACGCCCAAAATGCCCCTTACTGGCGTTTTTTTGCCAGTAAGCTCTTTTTCTCTGCTTTTTGAGCTGAATCCTTTTGTAACTCTGTGACTTCCTTCATTTTTGATACTTGCCTCTGTAAGAACAAATCATATAACCTCCTAATGACTGGGTTGCCTCCCAGCAAGCGCTTCTTTACTGTCTT
>NC_029773.3:37289196-37291046 GCF_000817695.3 Arachis duranensis | reverse complement strand
GTACAAATATTGGTTTCTAGCAACAGTGTCTATAAGCTCTTGAGCTTCTTCAATTGTCTTCCTCATGTGTATAGATCCACCAGCTGAGTGGTCTAAAGACATCTGAGCTTTTTCTGTGAGCCCATAGTAAAAGATGTCTAACTGTACCCACTCTGAAAACATTTCAGAGGAGCATTTTCTTAGCATACCTCTATACCTCTCCCAGGCATTATAAAGGGATTCATTATCCTCTTGTTTAAAGCCTTGGATGTCTAGCCTTAGCTGTGTCATCCTCTTTGGAGGGTAAAAGTGATTCAGGAATTTGTCTAATAACTGTTTCCATGTCTTTATGCTTGCTGTAGGTTGGTTATTCAACCACCTTTTAGCTTGATCTTTTACAGCAAATGGAAACAGTGATAGTCTGTAGACATCCTGATCCACCTCTTTATCATGTACTGTGTCAGCAATTTGTAAGAACTGTGCCAGAAACTCAGTAGGCTCTTCCTGTGGAAGACCGGAATACTGGCAATTTTGCTGCACTATGATAATGAGTTGAGGATTTAACTCAAAGCTGCTTGCTTTGATGGGAGGTGTACAAATGCTACTCCTATATGCAGCTGTAATGGGGTTAGCATATGACCCCAGAGTCCTTCTGGACTGATCAATCCCACTTAGGTCCATAATGGATAAAGGGAAATGATATGGATTGCAAATAGATAAAAATATCTTTTTATTTTTTATTTTTTAAATTAACCGAAAAAAATAAAATAAAACAAAAGGAAATTAAAATAAAAAAAATTTGAAAATCAAAAAGAAAATAAGATCAAAGCAAATTGAGAACTGAATCAATTAGTTAATTAAAAAGATTTTGAGATTAGCAATTAGAAAGATATGATTGAAAAATTTTTATGAAAAAGATTTGATTTTTGAAAAGAGGAAAGAGAAAAACAACAAAATGACACCAAAGTTAAAATTTTTAGAAAATCAAACACTAATTTTCGAAAATTTTTAAGGGAAAAACACAAAGAGGACACCAAACTTAGAATTTTTATAAATCAAAAAAGGACTAAGAACATGCAAAATTCGAAAATTAAAAGAAAAATAAAAGTATGCAATTGACACCAAACTTAGAATATGAAACTAGACTCAACTAAAAGACTCTAAACCAACAAAAATAAAACAGTCCTAATCTAAGCAACAAGATAAGCCGTCAGTTGTCCAAACTCAACAATCCCCGGCAACGGCGCCAAAAACTTGGTGCACGAAATAGCAAACACACTTTTACAATCCCGCACAACTAACCAGCAAGTGCACTGGGTCGTCCAAGTAATACCTTTCGTGAGTAAGGGTCGATCCCACGGAGATTGTCGGCTTGAAGCAAGCTATGGTTATCTTGTAAATCTTAGTCAGGATATCAAAGATTATCAGGATTGATTGTAAAAAGCAAAAAAACATAAAACAGGTACTTGAATTGCAGTGATGAGAATAGGTTGAGGTTTCGGAGATGCTCTGTCTTCTGAACCTCTGCTTTCCTACTGTCTTCTTCTTCAAACACGCAAGGCTCCTTCCATGGCAAGCTGTATGCAAGGGTTTCACCGTTGTCAGTGGCTACCTCCCATCCTCTCAGTGGAAATGTTCAACGCACCCTGTCACGGCACGGCTATCCATCTGTCGGTTCTCAATCAGGCCGGAATAGAATCCAATGATTCTTTTACGTCTATCACTAACGCCCCGCCCTCAGGAGTTTGAAGCTCGTCACAGTCATTCAATCATTGAATCCTACTCAGAATACCACAGACAAGGTTTAGACCTTCCGGATTCTCTTGAATGCCGCCATCAGTTCTAGCTTATACCACGAAGATTCTGATTAA
>NC_029773.3:37287969-37288702 GCF_000817695.3 Arachis duranensis | reverse complement strand
CACACAAACTCATAGTAAAGTCCAGAAAAGTGAATTTTAACTAAAAACTAATAAAAATATACTAAAAACTATCTAGATTATACTAAAAACATACTAAAAATAATGTCAAAAAGCGTATAAATTATCCGCTCATCACTAGGCATAGATCAAAGAAGCAAAAGAGAAAGCATGCAAATGGAGAGAAGCACAAAAAGCCAAAGAATTGATCTAGGCCATGCACGCGCACGCGCACAAGGCGCCCGCGCGCACATTGCAGAATCGACCAGGGACGCGCACGCGTCCAGTGCGCGCACGCGTCGGTGACCGCACATGACCTCATTAATGCAACACGTGCCTGGCGATTTGAGAGGGTTTCTGAACCCATTTTTGGCGCCAATTGCTAGGAGAAAGGAATAAAAGGATCAAGGATTGAGGGGAAGAGGGGTGGTTGAATCTAGGGAATCATATAGCATAATTAGGATTAGTTTAGAGAGAGAAGCTCTCACTTCTCTCTAGAATTAGGATTAGGTTTATGTTAATCTCTCTTCTTAAATCTAGGTTTAATTCATGTTTTGATTCACTTTTCATTTACCAATTCCTAATCTTCTCCTCTCCCTCTTTCTAGTTATGTGCTTTAATACTTGTAATTCTTCATTTTGTTTTGGATAGATTGTTGCTCCTTTGTTTCCTTTCAATAATGCAATTTGAGGTAATTCATGATAATTGTGATTTCCTTGATTGTTGTTGATTAATC
>NC_029773.3:37283423-37287048 GCF_000817695.3 Arachis duranensis | reverse complement strand
TTGAGGAATCAAATTGATTCATCCATTTAACTTTCCTTTATGGTTAGAGGTTAACTAAGTGGTAGTAATGAACAATTCTCATCACAATTGAGAAGGATAACTAGGATAGGACTTCTAGTTTTCATACCGTGCCAAGAGTCTTTTATAGTTGTTAGTTTACTTTCATTGCCATTTACTTCCATGCCTCTTATCAAAACCCCAAAATAACTCACAACCAATAACAAGACACTCTATTGTAATTCCTAGGGAGAACGACCCGAGGTTTGAATACTTCGGTTTATAAATTTTAGGGGTTTGTACTAGTGACAAACAACTTTTTGTATGAAAGGATTATTGTTTGGTTTAGAAACTATACTTTACAACGAGATTTCATTAGTGAAATTCTAAACCGCCAAAAATCTAATCATCACAAGTCATGTTCAATGAGTATCTAATTAGCAAGTAATAAGAAAAATGTGTTCAATGCACTTAAAAGAGAGCAAGTGAATGAGGAGGAAGCACCAAATTGAAGATATATGACTAGAATAAACCAAGATGGCATATGTGCAATTCCTCGAACACTTGGTGTGCATTTAACAAGTAATGAGTAATTATGAGATACTCAACTAATTAGAAGCCCAAAATGAAGTATCAATCATCACACAACATCATCCACTAACAAAGATAATGAAAAAAATCAAGAAGATCCATCAAAGTAATCAAAGTTCAAGTTCAACATCCATGGGAAAAAACAAAAAGAAGAAAAAGTAAACAAGCAAAAAGCAAGTGGAATAATCAAGTAACTAAAAGAGAAAATAAGTAAATCAACAAGAAAATCTAACTAGAAAAAGAAGTGATGCAAAGAAAGTAATAGATGGGATATGGAGGAAGTAAAACTTTGAAAAGTGTAAGAGAACAAGGTGAATTTTCTTTTTGAAGATGAGAAAGAGAGGGAAGAGATGTAGTGCCACCAGAAGCAGGGCGCGCAGCTTTAAAGTTGATTCGCGCAACCGACGCGCGCGTGCACAGTGTGCTGGCACGTCGGTGAAGGTGGAGCGAGGGACGCGTGCGCGTCAATGGCACGCACGTTGATAAACCACTATTTTATGATTTATCTTGTGCTCAATTGAGTGGTTTTTATAAACTCTTTACCCACTTATTCATATGGTTTGCATGTTTTACATTTTCCTTCCGATTCTGTGCCATGATTGAAAACATGCTTCTTTGGCTTTTATTTCCATTTATTTAATCCTCTCTTATTACCATTAGATGCCTTGATATGTGTGTTAAGTGATTTCAGGAATTACAGGGCAGGAATGGCTTAGAGGATGGAAAGGAAGCATGCAAAAGTGGAAGGAATACAAGAAGTTGAAGGAGCTGCAAAGCTGTCAGCCTGGCCCTCTCGCACTAAAATGATCATAACTTGAGCTACAGAGGTCTAAATGATGCAGTTTCACTTGCGTTAGAAAGCTAACGCCCGGGGCTTCGATTTGATATATAATTTACCATAGTGGCCATACCTCTAGGAGACGCGAACGCGTGATCTACGCGGACGCGTCGCAGTGACGAAAATCAGCGTGGCAGATTTCTTCTCCAGCGATTTCTGGGCTGTTTTTGACCCAGTTTACGGCCCAGAAAACACAGATTAGAGGCTATAAAGTGGGAAAATCTATTCATTCATAATCATGCTTTCATAATTCATAATTTTTAGTTTTAGATGTAGTTTTTAGTGAGAGAGGCTCTCTCCTCTCTCTTAGGATTAGGATTAGGATTAGATTTTATTTTAGGATTATGATTTCTTTTCACTTCATGATTATTTTATCCTCATCAGGTTCAATAATTTATGTTTCTCTTCTACTTTTATTTACTCTGATATTTTTAATTGTGTTTGATTGATGTTGCCCAACTGGCTGATGATATTGTCCATGTTAGAATTGACATTTTCTATTTAATATAATTTGAGGTATTTCAGACTCATGATTGCTTTTCTTTAATTTTAATTTAGATTATTTACTCTTGGCTTTAATTGATTAACTGGAAGCTCTTGAGTTCTCAACTATTCATGATTGATTGTTATGTCGGCTAATTAACTGAAATTTCACTAACTCTAGTCTTTCCTTACGATTTGGCTGGGACTTGGGAAATCTAACCAATTGGTTCACTGGACTTTCCCTTGCTTATGCAAAGGTTAACTAAGTGGGATTAACTTCCATTCTTATAGGAGTAACTAGGATAGGACTTCCAAAATTTCATATCTTGCCAAGAGTTTATTTTATAGTTATTTATTTATTTTAATTGTCATTTGAATTACTTGTCATACTTCTTCCTTATTTCCAATACCACCAATTTTACCTTTTTCATTGCCAATAATAAGAACATACCTCCCTATAATTTCTTGAGAAGACGACCCGAGGTTTGAATACTCGGTTATCAATTTCAAAAGGGTTTGTTACTTGTGACAACCAAACGTTTGTAAGAAAGGTTGATTGCTTGGTTTAGTGACTATACTTACAACGAGAGTTTACTATAACTTCTAAACCATCAATCTTCAGTTCTTCAAAATGGCGCCGTTGCCGGGGAATTGTAAACGTGTGCCTTATTATTGGTTATTGTAAATATTTTTCAAAATAAAATATTTTTCTCTTACTTGTTTATTTGTTTTCTCTCTTCCCTCTTATTTCTGATATCTATTATGAATTCTCACCCCTTTCGCTTTGAGTTTGGTTCTAATTTTGTTGCAAGGAATGGAAGCTATAACAGGACTATGCATCAAGGTCTAAGCAATTAAAGATGGATGAAGCCACAAGGATCTGATCACCCCTTTAGGCAACAAACCCCACCCTGTGCTCAGAGACCATCCTTTCAACACAACCTCAACCTACCATACTCACAAGCTTCTTTTCACCATTCGCCATCGTACGATCCTTATCCACCCCAACACCAATCCAATTACTCCCAAGAACCACCAATCTCCCAAACACCAAGCCCATATCCATCAAGCCCAGAATCATAGGTTCACCTCGAAGAATCAGTAAAACAATTTAATGCAACCCTTCATCAATTGGAGCAAGCAATAAATCAATTATCTTCCAGACGTTCAGCCCCTCAACAGACTCCCATGGCTTCATGTGGAGAATCTAATGAAGAACGTAGCACAAAGAAGACACTAGAAACTCCAGTGGACAGCATAGAGCATAACTTCGTGCTAGAACAAGTAGAGGACGCTGTCATTGTAGCAGAAGAAGAGTTGGTTGAAGATTTAGGAGATGCCTAATGAGCGGATAATTTGTACGCTTTTTGGCATTGTTTTTAGTATGTTTTTAGTATGATCTAGTTAGTTTTTAGTATATTTTTATTAGTTTTTAGTTAAAATTCACTTTTCTGGACTTTACTATGAGTTTGTGTGTTTTTCTGTGATTTCAGGTATTTTCTGGCTGAAATTGAGGGACCTGAGCAAAAATCTGATTCAGAGACTAAAAAGGACTGCAGATGCTGTTGGATTCTGACCTCCCTGCACTCGAAGTGGATTTTCTGGAGCTACAGAAGCCCAATTGGCGCGCTCTCAACGGCGTTGGAAAGTAGACATCCTGGGCTTTCCCGCAATATATGATAGTCCATACTTTGCCCAAGATTTGATGGCCCAAAC
>NC_029773.3:37281947-37282420 GCF_000817695.3 Arachis duranensis | reverse complement strand
CGGGGATTGTTCGAGTATGGACAACTGACGGTTCATCTTGTTGCTTAGATTAGGTATTTTTTCTTCAGAGTTCTTGAGAATGAATTCTAGTGTTTCAAAGTGATGTTCTTATCATCACCAAAGCTGATTGATTCTCATCAATTTAGCTCTTGAATGCAATGTCCTGTTGAAGCTTGGCTGGCCATGTCTAATTCCTTTAGACTGAAGCTTTAGACTAACATTGCATGATTCCTGGAATTTTCATTAAGAATTTTGATACCTTTATTTTCTCTTCCACTAAATTTTCAAAAAAGCACAAAAAAAAATTACAAAATCATAAAATCCAAAAATATTTCTTGTTTGAGTCTAGAGTCTCATTGTAAGTTTGGTGTCAATTGCATGTCTCTGTTTTTCTTGCATTCATGTATCTTAGTGATCTTCAAGATGTTCTTGATGATTTCTTACTCTGATCTTTGAATTCTCTTGACTTGAGT
>NC_029773.3:37280740-37281787 GCF_000817695.3 Arachis duranensis | reverse complement strand
GTTAAACGCCAGAATGTGCACCATTCTGGGCGTTTAACGCCAGGATGGCACAAGAGGGAAGATTTTGTTTTCAATGCAATTTTTTTTTCAAGTTTTCAAAATTTTTCAAAATCAAATCTTTTTCAAATCAAATCTTTTCAATTAAATATTTTCAAAATCAATTTCTTTCTATTTTCAAAAATACTTGCTATCAATTAACGATTTGATTCAACATTTCAAGTATGTTGCCTTTTCTGTTGAGAAAGGTTTAATGTTTGAATCATATCTTTTCTGGATAGCCAAGTCATTAATTTTAAAAATCAAATCTTTTTAAAATGTTTTTCAAATCATATCTTCTCAATCACATTTTTTAAAATCAATCATATCTTCTTAATCATATCTCTTTCAAAATAGTTCTCAATCAAATCTTTTTGATTTTTAATTTCAAAATCTTTTTCAAAAAATCACTTTACTTCTTTCTCAATCATGGTTTTCGAAAATCAATTAAAGTTTTTCAAAATATTTTCAAAATCTTTTACTTAATTTTCGAAAATTTCTTCCCCTCTTCTCATATCTTTCTATTTATGGACTAACACTATTCCTTAATGCAAAATTCGAACTCCATCTTCTTTGATAAGTTCGAATTTTCTACTTCTGCCTTCTATTCTTCTTTTCTTCTGACACCTCAAGGAATCTCTATACTGTGACATAGAGGATTCCACATTTTCTTGTTCTCTTCTCTTTCATATGAGCAGGAGCAAAGATAAGAGCATTCTTGTTGAGGCTGATCCTGAACCTGAAAGGACCTTAAAGCGAAAGCTAAGAGAAGCTAAGGCACAATTCTCTGTAGAGGACCTGACAGAAATCTTCAAAGAAGAAGAACCCATGGCAGCCGAAAACAACAACAATGCCAACAATGCAAGGAATGTGCTAGGTGACTTTACTGCACCTACTCCCGACTTCTATGGGAGAAGCATCTCTATCCCTGCCATTGGAGCAAACAACTTTGAGCTTAAGCCTCAATTAGTTTCTCTAATGCAACAGAATTGCAAGTTCCATGGACTTCCA
>NC_029773.3:37276644-37277638 GCF_000817695.3 Arachis duranensis | reverse complement strand
CAAGGGTGCATCAAGACCACTTCTATGAAGTTGTGGCCAAGAAGAAGGTGATCCCTGAGGTCCCTTTCAAGCTCAAGAAAAATAAGTATCCGGAGATCTGACATGAGATCCAAAGAAGAGGTTGGGAAGTTCTGACCAACCCCATTCAACAAGTCGGAATCCTAATGGTTCAAGAGTTCTATGCCAATGCATGGATCACCAAGAACCATGATCAAAGTATGAACCCGGATCCTAAGAATTGGCTTACTATGGTTCGGGGGAAATACTTGGTTTTTAGTCCGGAAAATGTAAGGTTGGCATTCAACTTGCCCATGATGCAAGGAGATGAACATCCTTACACTAGAAGGGTCAACTTTGATCAAAGGTTGGACCAAGTCCTCATAGACCTTTGTGAAGAGGGCGCTCAATGGAAGAGAGATTCAAGAGGGAAGCCGGTTCAAATGAGAAGGCATGACCTCAAGCCCGTTGCTAGGGGATGGTTGGAGTTTATCCAACGCTCAATCATTCCCACTAGCAACCGGTCCGAAGTTACTATAGACCGGGCTATCTTGATTCATAGAATCATGATTGGAGAGGAAATAGAAGTTCATGAGGTTATATCCCAAGAACTTTATAAGGTGGCGGACAAGTCCTCTACCTTGGCAAGGTTAGCCTTTCCGCATCTCATTTGTCACCTTTGTTATTCAGTTGGAGTTGACATAGAGGGAGACATCCCCATTGATGAGGACAAGCCCATCACTAAGAAGTGGATGGAGCAAACAAGAGACCCTTCTCATCATCAAATCCCTGAGATTCCTCAAGGGATGCACTTTCCTCCACAAAACTATTGGGAGCAACTAAACACCTCCCTAGGAGAATTGAGTTCCAATATAGGACAACTAAGGGTGGAGCACTAAAAACATTCCATTCTCCTCCATGAAATCAGAGAAGATCAAAGAATCATGAGAGAGGAGCAACAAAGGCAAGGAAGAGACATTGAGGAGCTCAAGCACTC
>NC_029773.3:37276102-37276488 GCF_000817695.3 Arachis duranensis | reverse complement strand
TCTATGTTTGTGTCTTGTGATCATTAGTGTCTTAGTGTCTATGCCTTAAAGTTATAAATGTCCTATGAATCCATCACCTCTCTTGAATAAAAAATGTTCTTAATTGAAAAAGAAAAGAATTGCATGAATTTTGAATTTTATAACAGTTTGATTATTTTGATGTGGTGGCAATATTTTTGTTTTCTGAATGTATGCTTAAACAGTGCATATGTCTTTTAAATTTGTGGTTCATGAATGTTGGCTCTTGAAAGAATGATGAAAAAGGAGACATGTTACTGAGGATCTGAAAAATCATTAAAATGATTCTTGAAGCAAGAAAAAGCAGTGAATACAAAAAAAAAATTTCGAAAAAAAAAGAAAGAAAGAGAAAAAGAAAGAAAAAGAAA
>NC_029773.3:37275606-37275882 GCF_000817695.3 Arachis duranensis | reverse complement strand
AGTAGCTGTGTTCAAGAATCATCATACTTAACTAGGAGAATCAATAACACTATCTAGATTCTGAGTTCCTAAAGAAGCCAACCATTCTGAATTTCAAAGGATAGAGTGAGATGCCAAAACTGTTCAGAGGCAAAAAGCTAAAAGCCCCGCTCATCTAATTGATACTGATCTTCAATGATGTTTTTGGAATTCATCGCATATTCTCTTCTTTTTATCTTATTTGATTTTCAGTTGCTTGAGGACAAGCAACAATTTAAGTTTGGTGTTGTGATGAGC
>NC_029773.3:37275268-37275506 GCF_000817695.3 Arachis duranensis | reverse complement strand
ATGCTTTTACCACACCAAACTTAAAATGTTTGCTCGTCCTCGAGCAAAAGAAGAAAGAAGAGAGTAGAATAAGAAGAAATGAAGGAGATGGGAATGGCTTTTGTTTTCGGCCAAGAAGGGGAAGAAGTAGTGTTTAGGTTGTGTGAAAAGGAAGGAATGAAGGAGGGTTTATATAGGAGTGGGGGAAGGGTAAGGTTCGGTCAAGTGAGGGTGGGTTTGGGTGGGAAAGTGGTTTGAA
>NC_029773.3:37272997-37274207 GCF_000817695.3 Arachis duranensis | reverse complement strand
GAATAGCATAAGTCTGTAGACCTCAGGGTCAACCCCATTAGTCTTGACAGTGTCACAGATTTGCAAGAATTCAGCTAAGAAATGATGAGGATCTTCCAATGGAAGTCCATGGAACTTGCAATTCTGTTGCATTAGAGAAACTAATTGAGGCTTAAGCTCAATACACTTGACCCTAAGTCACACAAGGCCTTCTTGAAGGTCATGGTGTCTATGGTACAAGGTATTGAAAACTTCCCAGGATCTTGTCTCTTTTGAGGCAGTTTCTGCCTAGACAAGTCATCCAGTTCTTTGGTGAGCAAAGGGGGTTCATCCTCCCAAGTCTCATTTCCAAACAACTTGTCATTTAGCTTCATGATTGCTCCAAGGTATTTAGCAACTTACTCTTCAGTGACATACTCATCCTCTTCAGAGGAAGAATACTCATCAGAGCCCATGAATGGCAGAAGTAAGTCCAATGGAATCTCTATGGTCTCATTTTGAGTCTCAGATTCCCATGGTTCCACATTGGGGAACTCATTGGAGGCGAGTGGACGTCCATTGAGGTCTTCCTCAGTGGCGTTCACTGCCTCTCTTCCCTCCCAAAATTCGGCCATATTGATGGCCTTGCATTCTCCTTTTGGATTTTCTTCTGTATTGCTTGGGAGAGTGCTAGGAGGGAGTTCAGTAATTTTCTTGCTCAGCTGACCCACTTGTGCCTCCAAGTTTCTAATGGAGGACCTTGTTTCAGTCATGAAACTTTGAGTAGTTTTGATTAGATCAGAGACCATAGTTGCTAAGTCAGAGGTATTCTGCTTAGAACTCTCTGTCTGTTGCTGAGAAGATGATGGAAAAGGCTTGCTATTGCTAAACCTGTTTCTTCCACCATTATTATTGTTGAAACCTTGTTGAGGTCTCTGTTGATCCTTCCATGAAAAAGTTGGATGATTTCTCCATGAAGGATTATAGGTGTTTCCATAGGGTTCTCCCATGTAATTCACCTCTTCCATTGAAGGGTTCTCAAGATCATAAGCTTCTTCTTCAGATGAAACTTCCTTAGTACTGCTTGGTGCATTTTGCATTCCAGACAGACTTTGAGAAATCATATTGACTTGTTGGGTCAATATTTTGTTCTGAGCCAATATGGAATTCAGAGTATCAATCTCAAGAACTCCTTTCTTCGGACTAGCCCATTGTTCACATGATTTCTTTCAGAAGTGTACATGAATTGGTT
>NC_029773.3:37189444-37269152 GCF_000817695.3 Arachis duranensis | reverse complement strand
GGAAGGTCTAACCTTGTCTGTGGTATTCTGAGTAGGATTCAATGACTGAATGACTGTGACGTGCTTCAAACTCCTGAGGGCGGGGCGTTAGTGACAGACGCAAAAGAATCACTGGATTCTATTCCGGCCTGATCGAGAACCGACAGATGGATAGCCGTGCCGTGACAGGGTGCGTTGAACATTTCCACTGAGAGGATGGGAGGTAGCCACTGACAACGGTGAAACCCTTGCATAAGCTTGCCATGGAAAGGAGTAAGAAGGATTGGATGAAGACAGTAGGAAAGAAGAGAGACGGAAGGGACCAAGCATCTTCATACGCTTATCTGAAATTCCCACCAATGAATTACATAAGTATCTCTATCCTTATCTTTATGTTTTATTCGTATATCACCATACCCATTTGAGTTTGCCTGACTGAGATTTACAAGGTGACCATAGCTTGCTTCATACCAACAATCTCTGTGGGATCGACCCTTACTCGCGTAAGGTTTATTACTTGGACGACCTAGTACACTTGCTGGTTAGTTGTGCGAAGTTGTAGTGATCACAATTTCGCATACCAATGCCGAACCGCCACCTGAATCTAGAGTTGTGGAGAATTCCGTCAAGAACGCTACAATTGATGCTAAGGAGGATAGTGCACAACCCCCAAGGCAGGTATCTTATGAGGAACTAGACGGAATAACCCAAGACGCAAGTTTCCTTGATGATGATGATCACAAGTCAAGTCCTCTTAGTAATGAACTTGTATCTGCAAGTGAATTCTTTGAGACAGAAGAATCTTCCCCAAGTGAATATGAAGATGATGCAGAGGTCGACTTTTCTCAACCTCCTATTTATGACTCAAGTGATGAGGAAGATATCAATGACTTTGATCAAGACATGGGTGAAGTCGAAGAAATTTACAAAGAGGTGGAGGAATTCACAGAAGACCACAAGGGAGTAGAGCTTGCAGAACCACTGGAAACACCTATCCCAAGGCCACTACCACCCAATACAAACCTCAAATGGGTAAAACCCTTAGCTTTTATCTTTACTTTTCCACTTGAATATGGTTTACTTGAAACAGATGGCCAGCTTAGAGCTCTTTGTGGCTTTAAGAGTAAAAGGGAAATGGCTCATACTCAGAGCTGGTGCACAAGGTTCAATAAGGTTCCACGCTTCAACTCGAAGTGCAAGGATTGGTATCATGCTCAAATGAATGGATCACGAAGAACATTTGGTCACCGTGGTGAGAATTTACTTTTTAAACTGCCTGGATGGAAACATGCAGATCAAGACGGAGGCGGATTTAAAAGCAAGGCTTGGGATCATGGATTCTATGCTGACATTCGTCACCCCGGGAGCCTGAGAATCTGTTTGAAGCTGCTCAGAAGCTTTACATGCCTAGTTTGGGACCCCGGAGGCTATTGGCATTCCAAGCATTGTTGGAGATTTTTGGATGAATTTAAACATAAGCCGCCATAACAGGAAGCTCATCCAATGTCCAACTTAAAGACTTTAACCAAAAGTGCTAGGTGGGAGACAACCTACCATGGTATGGTCGTTTCTTTTTCATTTTTATTTCGTGTTATTTATTTTTATTTCCATTTTAATTGAAACTGAATATTATTCATTCGCATTGCATACTGCATAATTGCATACCTGCATGAAAAAAAAGAAGGGGAAAACACACGCGCGACGCGGCAGCATCGCTGACGCGTCTGCGTCACTAGTGCGTTGGGTAAAAAAGAATTGAACAGAGAGTCACGCGAGAGCGTGGCTGGAGGCGCGCCTTTAGCATAATTTGACCCCACGCAACCGCGTTGCTCACGCGACCGCGTCATGTGGGAACTTTGGCCTCCCACGCGGCCGCGTGCCATGAAAATCGACGTGAAAAGGGTGCATAGCTGAAAGTTATGCTGGAGTGGTGCTGGACTAGTGCTGAAAGCACAACCTTACCATGCGGACGCATGGCTCACACGTCCGCGTCATATCCCCATATTGGCCACTCACGCGATCGAGTCGACCACGCGATCGCGTTACCCAAAATTTAGCAAAATGAGATTTTGAACAGAGAGTTGTGCGAGCGCGAGGCTGCCCTCGCGCCAGTAGCATAAAAGGTGTCACGCGACCGCGTCGATTGACTTCAAATGCAAGTCATGCGACCGCGTGCCCCACGCGTCCGCGTCGCTTGCGCCGCACAGCTTATCCTAATTTTCCAAATATCTTATCTTTTCTTCCCCAATCCTAATTTTTCCCTCCCTCCTTTCTTACTCAATTCTTTCCCTTCTCATTCTTCTTATCTTCCATTTTTTTTATTTGCATATTTCATTCATTGCATTTTAATTTAGTGCATATTTTTTCTTTTCTTTTCTAAATTTATTATTTTTCCTTTGGTGTTGATTTTCTTATTTAACTGTTGCATCTTTTCTGGTTTAATTTTTAGTGACTTGTTTTACAATGTTGGGTGAAGCTATTTTTTGTTCAATGTCAATCTTTTATGATACCTGTATTCCTTTTGCATTGACATGAACTTATATTGTCTTTCATTACCCACTCTCTTCCCAATTATTGTACATTTTGTACCACTGGCATGCCATGGCTTCTATTGTTTTCTCACGTACATGTTGAAGCTTCCATGTAAATGAGACCCTTATCATTTGGCATTAACCCATCCATATTTCATTTATTTTCTTATCTTTATTTCTGGGTTACTTTTCTTCCCTTTTTCTTTCAGGATGGCCACCCGGAAAGGAACTGGAAGACATTTACAAGGGGAGACAGACAAGTCTATCTGCAAAATCTTCGGGGAAAAGCGCCAGTTAGAGCCCGTCCACCTGCACATCTCAGCATGCACCGAGGACGGTGCAATCTTTAAGTGTGGGGAGGTCGATACCGATCTCCATGGGTTAGCTATTTTCTTCTTTTCAACACCATTGTTTTATTTTCTTTGTTTATTCATTGTTGCATTTGCATATTTGATTGCATGTTTGTTTGATTTTTTTTGCGTATTTTACCACTTGGTTAAAGTGATATTTTCTTTTTCAAGAAATTTTTATAGTATTTCACTAATTTAAATTGAAAATTTTTGTGTTAAATTTGTTTGAAGTTGTATTTGGAACATGGTTTTTGAGCCAAAGAACACACAACCTGTGAGATTTTGAGCTTAATTGTATGGTTACATTATTTAACCATGAAATTTTATTCTTGTGTGTTTTTCTTCTCTATGATTGCAATCTTTATTTTGTTCTATTCTATATGTCCAATATTTAGTGTATTTACATGTTTTCATATGATTGAGGCCATTATTTGATTTTAGCTCACTTATCCCAAATAAGCCTACCCTTTACATCACCCTTGTTAGCCACCTTGAGCCTTTTTAATCCCATTCTGTTCTATAACCACATCACTAGCCTTAAGCAGATAAACAAACGTAAAAATTCCAAATTGAATCTTTGGTTAGCTTAAGATAGAGATTATGTATCAACTAAGTGTGGAAAAACTGTGGGAACATGGGTTAATAAGGGAATGTATCATGTTTTTAATTCTGAATATTGGGAAATTTGGGTATCTACTCATGTAAAACAGAAAATTAAAAAATTTCATATGCATTGATATGTTATTTTAGTTTTTATGTCTCTATAAAAAAAAGAAAAAAAAGAAAAGAAAAAATATAATATAAATAAATAAATAAGGGGACAAAATTACCCCAATGTTAAGTTAATAAAAGATCAATGCATATATGACACAAATCAAAAGAAAAGTTGACACATGAGTATGTGATATAAAAGTGGGAATTATGGGTAGCTAGGCATGATTTTAGAAATTATATAGCATGTATGTAAGTTAGGTGATAGCTCAGGTTACTCAAAGATTCAATTTATAGCTCACTTAGCCATACATATATCATCACCCTTGCCTTGGCCCCATTACAGCCTTGAAAAGACCTCATGATGTGTGCATGGGCATACTAAATATTTGTTGATTGGTTAGATGAAGGACAATGTTTAGAAAGAATGATTTGAGAAGATTAGAGTGAATTACCCTATACACTTGAGAGATTAGAGTGCATATACACTTCCTGTGAGGGTTCAGTGCTTAATTCTATGTTCCCTGCTTTCATGAGCTATCTTCTTACAAGTCTACTTGTCTTTATTTTATATGATTTGAATTAGTGAAATCTGATTTATGTTTGTCTTGGAGAAATTATTTATTTTTAACCAAGTAGGTAGAAACATCTTAGCATGTAGTTGCATTTATAGGTTGCATTTCATACATTCTTACCATTCTCCTTCACTCTTTTAGTTCTCTTGAGCTTAGCATGAGGACATGCTAACGTTTAAGTGTGGGGAGGTTGATAAACCACTATTTTATGGTTTATTTTGTGCTCAATTGAGTGGTTTTTATCAACTCTTTACCCGCTTATTTATATGATTTGCATGTTTTACATTTTCCTTCCTGATTCTGTGCTATGATTGAAAACATGCTTCTTTGGCTTTTATTTCCTTTTATTTAATCCTCTCTTATTACCATTAGATGCCTTGATATGTGTGTTATGTGATTTCAGGAATTACACGGCAGGAACGGCTTAGAGGATGGAAAGAAAGCATGCAAAAGTGGAAGGAATACAAGAAGTTGAAGGAACTGCAAAGCTGTCAGCCTGACCCTCTCACACTAAAACGATCATAACTTGAGCTACAGAGGTCCAAATAATACGGTTTCACTTGCGTTGGAAAGCTAACGTCCGAAACTTCGATTTGATATATAATTTGCCATAGTGGCCATACTGCTAGACGACGCGAATGCGTGATCCACACGGACGCATTGCAGTGACGAAAATCAGCGTGGCAGATTTCTTCTCTAGCAATTTCTGGGCTGTTTTCGACCCAGTTTGCGGCCCAAAAAACACAGATTAGAGGCTATAAAGTGGGGGAATCCATTCATTTATAGTCATGCTTTCATAATTCATAATTTTTAGTTTTAGATGTAGTTTTTAGTGAGAGAGGCTCTCTCCTCTCTCTTAGGATTAGGATTAGGATTAGAATTTATTTTAGGATTAGGATTTCTTTTCACTTCAAGATTATTTTATCTTCATCAGGTTCAATAATTTATGTTTCTCTTCTACTTTTATTTACTCTGATATTTTTAATTGTGTTTGATTGATGTTGCCCAACTGGCTGATGATATTGTCCATGTTAGAATTGACATTTTCTACTTAATATAATTTGAGGTATTTCAGACTCATGATTGCTTTTCTTTAATTTTAATTTAGATTATTTACTATTGGCTTTAATTGATTAACTGGAAGCTCTTGAGTTCTCAACTATTCATGATTGATTGTTTTGTCAGCTAATTAACTAGAATTTCACTAACTCTAGTCTTTCCTTAGGATTTGGCTAGGACTTGGGAAATCTAACCAATTGGTTCACTGGACTTTCCCTTGCTTACGCAAAGGTTAACTAAGTGGGATTAACTTCCATTCTTATAGGAGTAACTAGGATAGGACTTCCGAAATTTCATATCTTGCCAAGAGTTTATTTTATAGTTATTTATTTATTTTAATTGTCATTTGAATTACTTGTCATACTTCTTCCTTATTTCCAAAACCCCCAATTTTACCTTTTTCATAACCAATAATAAGAACATACCTCCCTGCAATTCCTTGAGAAGACGACCCAAGGTTTGAATACTCGGTTATCAATTTCAAAAGGGTTTGTTACTTGTGACAACCAAACGTTTGTAAGAAAGGTTGATTGCTTGGTTTAGTGACTATACTTACAACGAGAGTTTACTATAACTTCTAAACCATCAATCTTCAGTTCTTCACACGTGCGAGTCAGCTATGCCTCTGGCACCGGACTTGCACAAAGTTGGCACAAGTCTCGGGTCACCTGTACCAGAGTTGGAAGACGGCACAGGCGCACGAACGCGCACCATACGCTGATGCGTGCTTGATTGGTTTGTCTACCAGCGCGGACGCGCGCAGTGCGCAGACGCATCAGTGCGGGCCCAGACAAGGCACAAGTATGGCACAAATATGGCACAACTCTCGGATTTTTATACCAGGGAGTTCATAGTGCACCATCGACGCGCGCGCGCACAACGTGCTTGCGCGTCGATGGTCAATTTGCATGACATGAAGTGGGTACAAGGTGGGCACAAGGTTGGCATAACTCTCAGTTTTTTGGCCCATGGTTGCATCTCTCAACATCAACATTCCCTACCTCGAAATCCTCAAACAGATGCCTACTTGTATCAAGTGGATGATGGAACTACTAGCCAGGAAGAGCAACCTGAAAGGTGGTCAAACTGTGGTTATGAACAAAAAATGTAGTGCTATCGTTAAAAAGGACATACTTATGAAAAAAAGATCCAGAGAGCTTTCATATTCCCTGTACCATAGGAGAAACAAAAATTGACAGAGGATTTTGTGATCTAGGAGCTAGCATAAATGTGATGCCTCTATCTCTTATGAAAAAATTGAAAATCAATGAGGCGAGATCCACTGATGTAATCATACAATTGGCTGATAAAACTCAGAAGCAGGCTGAAGGAATAGTGGAAAATGTGTTAGTAAAAGTGGGAGACTACTTCCTCCCCACAGACTTTTTTGTTCTGTACATGGAGGAAAGTTACCTCCATCCAATTATTTTGGGGAGACCATTTCTAGATACCGGTAGAGCACTCATTGATGTAGAACAAGGAGAGTTGATACTGAGAATACATGATGAGCAGCTCACTTTTCAGGCCTTCAAGTCCTTGTATGAATCTGAACAAGAGAACAAGGAATTAAAGGAAAAATACATTGAGAGCCCCCTGAAGGAGAACAGCGATGAACCACAAGGCCAGCATCTGAAGCTTACCTTGAATGATAAACAAGAAACTCAAGAGATGAAGCAACCAATGGAGTTCAAGAGTTGAAGCCACAAGAATCAAGAAGAGCATCTAACAAGGATCTCCCTAACACAAGAGTCAATGGAGCACTAATGGAAGGAGAGAAAAGAGCTGTGAAGAAATTGCCAAGGGGATGGAGAAACAAAAATGTTCCTACAGAAGGTTTCATACATAAATGTTCCCATTTTCCAAAATTTTCTTAAATATTGTCACTCACTACCAATGTTTTTCCCAAATTCCCCCACATTTAAGCGTAACACACTCCTTCAACCTAAGCTAATCAAGGACACAATCTAAGGTATTTCATGGTTTTCCACTTATGGTTGTGATGTGCTAAAATCAAGAACAATGGGGTAAATAAAGCTCAAAGGGGTTTAACAATGGTAAATGCAAAGGGTAGGCTATATGGGAAAAGTAGCTTTTAAACAAAGATGGCTTCAATCATGCTCAATGCAATTCAAAATATTAATCATTGGAAATAGAGAATTAAGCAAAACTCAAGATTACAATCAGAGAAGAGATATAACACACAACGAACAAAATTTTGTGGTTAAAAATATGTAACCACTCAATATAGCTCAAAAACTCACAAGGCATTTGTTCTCTACTCTTCCATGTTCAATAAGAAATCCATTCAAGCAAGTTAAAAAAAAATAGTTTTTCAATTAATTCAATAGAAAGCCCAAAGTTGTTGGAAAGTCATGTTGTTTTTCATCAAAATTATTTCCTATATATGTATGTATGTATGTTGTAATGGATGCAAAGTTTTTTTTCAAAAATTCCTAGTTCTTCTCCTAATTTTCAACAAGCAAAAAGGTAACATGAACAATTAGGATTAAAATGAGTTAGGTATAAGCTATTCACAACATCCAATCATAATCCATATCTATACTATGTACTATGCAACAGAAAATGCAATATGTATATATACCAAAATAAAAGTGCAATACTAGATATAACTATAAGTAACTAATATATATACCAAAGTAGACACGCATAAGTCTAAGTATTGAATATGTAGCAATATGTAGCAAAATGTAAAGTGCTGTAAATATCTACAAAAGCATAATAAGACTGAAATAAACTAAATGAAAAGTGTTGAGGAAAGAATGTTTACACCCAAGAATCGTATATCCTCCCCCACATTTTAATCATGCACAGTCCTCCATACCAAAAATCGAACCGTGGGTGGTCAACTATGAGATGCTCCACCATCTGATAGTGGTGGGTGCTAATGATGGTGATACACAATGATGGCTCGGGAAGGCTCTGGGGTGGGCTCAACTGTCGGCTCCTCGACTACTTGGTCAGCTGGCTCTGCTATGGTTTTAGCTCTCGGCTCAGCCGTGGACTCCTCCGCTCTCTGGTCTGGGGACTCGACTGCCTGGCCAGCTGGCTCTGCTGCTATCTCAACTCTTGGCTTAGCCGTGGACTCCTCCGCTCTCTGGTCAGGGGGCTCAACTGCCTGCCCAGCTTCAGCTGCTGGCTCCTCCAGTGCAGGCTCCTCAGTCTCGGGCTCAGGCTCTAGTGTATCCGGAGGAGGTGGCCCAGGGTCTCGACCCTCAAACTTCTCCATAATCCCCTAAAAGAGGCGAGCGTTACGGCACTCGTAGCGGTGGAGGATCTTAATTATCTCTCGACCCTGCTAATAAGGTGTCTGAGATTAGGGTGTAGGTACAGGATGTGCAGGAGGTGCTGAGGGCTCTGCTACTGATGGTAGCTCAGTGGTCTTCCTCTTCTTCTGTGGCGGCAGTCCTTCATACTCGCCGTATGGTAAGAATGGCTGCTTGCTAATAAAGACAAACATCCTGTCTGTCGGGAGTCTCTCGACTCCAGACAAAGCGGCTAATCTGGTGATCATCTATGGGAAAGGAATGTTGTATTTCTGCTGTTAGTTCACCTTCCACATCGAATCTCTGATAAGGGGAAGAACAGAGATCCTCTTCCCCTCCAAAATCACGCATAGAAGAACGACCACACAGACGCGAATATGAGTGGCATGCGTGCTCAGCAGGATATATTCAGCGATCATCTGCTGCCAGATCCTCACCTCAGGGGTCAAGTTGGAGCACGCAATGCTCAATGGGACCGCATTCTCTCCTCTGCTGTACTCTCATCTTGCCTCAGGCAGGCCAATCTTCTTCAGGACCACATCCAATAAAAGCTTGCTGGATGTCAAGTCCTTCACTATCTGAGTGTAAGTATCCTGAGGTGGATGAATATACGGTATCTGTAAGAAGGCCTCCATAGCGTGGTCGGAGGTGTCAAGTGTGACACCTCTCAGAAAAATAGTAGTGGCATCCCTCTTAAGCAGATTTTTGTAGAATTCTCTGACCTGGTGTTCATTTATTTCCACTGGATCAAATTCTATGAATTTCCAATGAAAAAAATCTAATCTGTTTTGTATTAGATCCGCATATTTCTCTGGTAGGTTCAACTTTCGCTCATAGTGAAAGGCTCGCTTTTCCAATTTGTTATATTGTTCCTCGGCCGTTTCATTTATGAATGTGACCGGTTGAGAACTCGGAGGTGTAGTAGGATGACGAGCCAAAGGATTGGCTTTTTGCTTTCCCTTGCGTGTCATCCTGAAAAAGACAAAAACATGATACAAATCAAAAGAAACAGATAAAATTTCACCAAAAAGAAAAGGGTATAATAAAAAAATGTAAATCAGAGCCAATAAGGTCAACGGACATTCAATCAAGGAAAAACAGGTATAAAACAGTTAAATACTCAAAAAGAAGTATATATATGAGTTAGATGTAACAATGCAAGTGAATTAATTCCAGAAACTTTGGATCAAGCAACCTAAGTAACAAGTGAAGGGATGAACAACAATTGAAGCATATATATGAGTTAGGTGTAACAATGCAAGTGAATTAATTCCAGAAACTTTGGTTATTGTCCTAGCGTATTCAAAGTATAAGATTCAATTAAAATTCAGCACCAAGAGAATAACCAATTTGACAATGAGAAGGTTGCTTACTCATGTTGAAAAGTGGAAAATAATCAGACATATATAGCCCTTGTTCAAAAAGGCAACAAGTTAAAAAGCTTCAATTTAGATTGCTCAAAAATTTGAAGAAAACAATTGGCCATCTATGTGATTATCTATGTTCAAAAACTTCATGAATAGGCAACTGCATCAATTCACTAAACAAAATCGAGTTATGCACTTGTAATGCATCAAACAAAATGGTTTTAGCTTGGTATTCTAACATAGCTGGAATTTCAAGTTCAGTTTGATGTTTCAGCAAAAATAACACAAGGTGCATCCATGAATTCAGTCTTAACCATCATCGAAAATCTCATAAAACTGCATAGGTATGAATGACAATGCATAATGGAAGGAAAACCCAAAACTTATGCTGATCAGACACAAAATATTGAATCAAAAATTCTATTTAGGCATTTCATTCAGCATGTTATGTGCAATATTTACAAGTAGCATTCTTAGTACAATCTAGCAGCCTTCAATCCCAGAAAAATTCAAATAGCAGCCAATCAACAACAACATTCAGTCCAAAACACAGAAGTCATCTAACCTATAGCGTCCTAATTACTAAAACAGAAATTAAAAAGAGAATTAAAAAGCAAGTAAAATAAAGCAATAGAAAATGAAACAAGGCAAGGAAACAGGGAAGGAAAGGAACCTATAATGCAGAAGGAAGAAGAAGAAGAATGTGGGCAAGGTAGAGAGAGGGGTCGCAGCAGCACAGAGGTCACCGTTGCTGGGGGCTGGTCGCCGAACTGAAGGCATGGCTAGGGTTTGCTGGCACGGGCAATGTGCAACGCAGGTAGAAGAAGAATGTGGGAGAAATAGAGAAGAGGGAAGGGAGAAGGAAGGTCGGCGATGGTCGCCAGAGGTGGTGGTTGGGTGGTGGCCAAGTTGCTGAGTTGAGGGTTGGAGGTGATTGTCGCCTCAGAGAAGAAGAAGAAGAGAAATGGTTGGGGGGGTTTTGGGTAACTGAAGCCAAGTTGCTGAGCGCACAAGGTCGTGTGCAGATGCACACTTAAGGAAAATGAGGGGTATGCGCGCGCACAGCAACGTGCGGGCGCTACAAGCAGAAGGGATGTCGCAGCCTCTGCGGATACACAAAGCGTTGTACGCGTGCATATAAGGGAAAAGAGGGGATGCGTTCACACACACGAGGGGTATGTGCACTGCGACCAAAGGGGTAGTCACAAGCTGTGCGTGCGCTCAGTGCTGTGCGCACGCACAGGTGGGTTTTTTTTTTTAAATGAAAAGGGTGAAGTGTGCGCACGCACGCATGGTGTGCAGACGCATAGGAAGAAAGGAAGGGTTGTACACATGCACAAGCCATGCGCGTTCTGTGAACAGAGGGAGTATTTAGAAGTGTGCGTGTGCACGCTGCTGTGCGGATACACAGGGACAGAAAAACAGGAGAAATGTGCGTACGCACCAGGCTGTGCGTACGCACAGGACTCTGTTCCTGCAATAAAAATTTTGCCTTTAAGGCATCAACCATGACATCCTAAATAGGTTTTCATGTCCCAAAACATAATCAAACTCCCAAAAACTCATTATTTCACTAAGATTAACTAACAACCATAAAAACAAAACTAACCAACCAAGCAAAGTAACCAATTATTCCAGCATTAAAAACTAAAAGAGAGAAAGTTAGAAGGATATTACCATGGTGGGGTTTCCCACCTCACACTTTGGTTTAAAGTCCTTATGTTGGACTTGGTGAGGTTATCCTTGTTAGGGTGGCTTATGTTTCCACTCCTCCTTGAATCTCAAACCAAGTTTGCTATTGATTTGACCTCCGGAGTCCCAAATGAATTGTACCAAACTCTTGAGAGACTCCAAGCTGACCGCTAGGATCCATAAGTGTTGACTCCTAAAACCAATTCCCGGATCCCATACTCTAGTCTCTTGTTCATCTTCTCGTTGATCTTTATTGTTGCACATACATGAACATTGTCTTGAATCACCATGGAAACACTTGTACACTCCCCGGAATCCACTAAATTGACTCTTGCACCAAAATTGAGCTCCAAATGTTAAACTTTTCTTCTTGATGAACTTTCTATTCCCTTGCCAACTAACATTCCTCTCTCCACCATCTACTACTCCAAGAAGGGTTTGAAGTTCACAATCCATCTCTAAGATGGCATATTGATGTTGGCCTAGAAAGCTTGTTGGAGAAATCTTCACCCACTCAATTTGTTCTTGCATAAGTACCTTCACTTCTTGGTAGCCAAAATCTTCCTCAAATTCTCCATATCATCACTCAAGTCAAAGATTGGAGGTTGTGTGAAGTCCACATCAACATCTCCTTCAAATTCAAAACAGGGAGGCTTATGAGTGTTAGTGAAGGGATCAACCAAGTTGGACAAAAAATCTTGAACGATGGAATCCTCTTGATCAATTCCCACCAACTCTTCATTTGTCTCCTCTTGTGCTTCATGTTGTGACTTATCATCTTCTACTTGATTTTGCGATTCTTCACTCACTCCACACTCTTCACTTGATTCCACACATTCATCCACTAGAATTTCTCAGTTGTGGCATGAATGTAATGAAGCTAAATGGTCAAGAGTTTCTGCTAAGGTAGACATGACTTTCTCTTGCTTCTTTCATAACTCTTGTTGTTCTTGAATGAGTATGAAAAGTACTTCTTGTGTGGCTTGATCAATATGTGAAGATGAAGATTGAGGTGATGAAGGTTGACAATCAAACGCATGAGGGTAAGGGTTTTGATTTTGTATGTAGTGAGGGAATGGTGTATAGACTTGGTGACTATAAGGGTAAGTGTTTGGGTTCTGATGAGCGGATATTTTATACGCTTTTTGGTAGTATTTTTATATAGTTTTTAGCATGTTTCATTCACTTTTTGTTATATTTTTATTAATTTTTATTCAAAAATCACATTTCTGGACATTACTATGAGTTTGTTTGTTTTTCTATAATTTCAGGTATTTTCTGGCTAAAATTGAGGGACCTGAGCAAAAATCTAATTCAGAGGCTGAGAAAGGACTGTAGATGCTGTTGGATTCTGACCCTCCTGCACTCGAAGTGGATTTTCTGGAGCTACAGAAGTCTAATTGGCACTCTCTCAATTGCGTTGGAAAGTAGACATCTTGGTTTTTCCAGAAATATATAATAGTCCATACTTTGCCAGAGATAAGATGGCCCAAACTAGCGTTAAACGCCAGCCAGAGACCCTTTTCTGGCGTAAAACACCAGAATTGGCATCAAAACTGGAGTTAAACGCCCAAACTGGCACCCAAACTGGCGTTTAACTCCAAGAATGGCCTATGCACGTGAAAACTTCAAAGCTCAGCCCAAACACTCACTAAGTGGACCCCGAAAGTGGATTTCTACACTATCTGCACTTAGTTACTCATTTTTCTGTAAACCTAGGTTACTAGTTGAGTATAAAAACTACTTTTAGAGATTCATTTTGTAACTTATGACATTTTACATCTCTTATTGTATCTTCTACAGCATGAGTCTCTAAACTCCATAGGTGGGGGTGAGGAGCTCTGCTGTGTTTCAATGGATTAATGCAATTACTATTGTTTTCTATTCAATCACGCTTGTTTCTGTTCTATGATACTCACTCGTACTTCAATGTGAGGAATGTAATGATCCGTGACACTCATTATCATTCTCAAATTTATGAACGCGTGCCTGACAACCACCTCTGTTCTATATGAGCTCAACGTAGTCATTGGGCGACAACTTGAGTGCGTATCTCTTGGGTTTCTATTCCACGAGTTTGACTTGCATCTCCTGACAACAGAGCATTTAAACTCGTGAGATTAGAACCTTCGTGGTAGAGGTTAGAACCAATTGTCAGCATTCCTGAGATTCGGAAAGTCTAAACCTTATCTATGGTATTCCGAGTAGGATCTGGGACGGGATGACTGTGACGAGCTTCAAACTCACAAATGTTGGGCGCAGTTACAGTGTGCAAAAGGATAGAGAGATCCTATTCTGACACAAGTGAGAACCGACAGATAATTAGTCGTGCGAAAACCGTACCTGGACCATTTTCACTAAGAGGACAGATGGTAGCCATTCACAACACTGATCCACAACATATAGCTTACCATAGAAAGAGTCATGCGTGTTTGGAGAAGAAGACAGTAAGAAAGCAGAGGTTCAGACGACATAGCATCTTTGGAACCTCAACCTGTTCCTCATTACTGAACCACAAGTATCATTCATTTTATGTTATTTACTTTTCATAAACAAAATCATTTTTATCACTAATCTTCTAACTAAGAGTCACAGGATAACCAAAGCTTGCTTCAAGCCGGCAATCTTCGTGGGATCGACCTTTACTAACGTAAGGTATTACTTGGACGACCCAGTGCACTTGCTGGTTAGTTGTGCGAAGTTGCAAAAGTGTGATTGCATTTTTGTGCACCAGGTTCCATTGTGGTGCATTGTGGTGATGGTGTGAAAAAGTCATGAACAAAATATAAACAAAAACCTACTAACAAAAGCAAGCAAACAAACAAAAAATGCTATTTACACTATTAACATATTCACATCAACCAAAAGATAGCACCAATTGCATCCCTGGCAACGGTGCCAAATTTGATGACGAGAGATTTCTTTCTATTTAGTTTGGAATCGATCAAAAACAAGAATCAATTCGTTGGTAGCATAGTCCAAACCAACAATAAACTCTTACAATCAAATGTTATCACAATTCAAACCAAATATAAACCGAGAGTAGTTAAACCTCTGGTTGTTCTCCCTAGGAATACAATTGAAAGTGTTATGCTTTCGGTTGTAGAGGCAAAAAGGGTTGGTTTCCAAATCAAAGAACGAAAGATTAAAAGAACTAAGAAATAAAAGAATTAAACAATGATCAAAATTAGTATTAATGCAAGTAAAAAAGGGGATGAGACCAAAACTAGTGAAAAATGCTATAAATGCATAAAAAGCTTTGACTTGGGAGTTGAGAATCCATGGAATCCTATCATGGCCATGACCACAACTATGATAATTATGATGAGTCAATCTCACTTAGTTAACCCCTAACAATCGAGGAGTAAGTCAAGCAAGTATAATTGACCTTAATCCATAAGTCCTAACCAACTTACCAAACTAGTTGATAAAAGGATAGCTTTAATGGAAACAAGAGTCAACTAACTCCCCAAGAATTACCACTAAATGTCGGACATTACGACTCTAGTATCCTAGGAACTTAACCCCCATGCCAAGGTGTGAAAATCTACTCAAAATTATCAAGTGGCATTTTCACAAATACTTGGTGGGCATATGACCAAAACATGAGAAATTGCAAGGAAAATTAGAAAACAATGACCAACTATTCACAAAACCAAATATAATTAGACCATCAAGCATAAAGAAAGCATGGAACATTAAATTCATCAGTCAAAACTTCAACAAACTCAAAATTGCAAATATGAACAAAATAACTTGAATCAAAAGGAAATGAAAGTAAAAGCGCTTTAATTAAAGAGGAAATTGAGAGTACTTACAATTGAAGAAGCAAAATTCCAAAATCAAAGCTTTCTATAAAATGCTACAATGGAAATTGAAATGAAACCCTGAGAGAGTAATGCTACACTATTCCTACTCCTACTCCTAATTACTCTCTAAAAAAACTATCTAAGTGAGCTCTCTAGCTAATTGTTGAATTCCCCTTCATATAGTATCCAAATTCAGCTCAAAGCCTTCAAAATTTGGACCAAAAGCCCTCAGAAAACACACAACACGTGTTTCTTTAATGAAATCACGTGCAGGGTCCTGTGCGTACGCACAGATGTGTGCATACGCATACTTGGCCGAAAGTTGACCTGTGCGTACGCATAGGTGCTTGTGCGCACGCACACATAGAAATTCCTTCTAGTACGCACGCACGCTTGCTTATGCACATGCACACTTTGCTGTGTGTGTTTTTTTTCTTGTTTTTTTCATGTTTTCTCCCGTGTACATGATTTCTTCCATTTTTGCCTAGCCAATCTTGCCTAAATAACCTAAAATCACTCAACAAACGTATCATGGCATCTAATGGCATAAAGTGGAACTAAAATTGCGCATTTCAAGCATAAAAACTCATGTTTTCACATCTAAGTCCAAATTAGAGAGAAATCACAAAAGTATACTATTATGGTGTTTAAGTGTAGGTTTATGTGCTAGAATCCATCCAAATTGAGTCAAAATATATCATCAAATGTGGACTCATCAAGCTGTTTGAGGCGATCCTGTTGTTCATGGATGACATCTAGGATTTCTGCATTCTGGGGTTGCTTATCTCCTTTGGAGTGGTGTGCATCCTTTGAGGAGGTTGGTGTGGCATCCTTGTCCTTTCTTGGCATTCCTTCTTCTAGTCCGAAGGTATGGTCGTTGGTGAGAGGGTTGTTTGCCATGTTTGATGGGATGACTTCTAGGTTCTCCAGTAACTGCGCCAATGTTCCGAGGGTTACCTGAAACTGAGAGGTCGATCACGAACAAGATCTTCTGGACTGATCAAGGTTGCTGTGTCTGACTTGGCAGAGTAGGAGGCGCTGCTGGTTCTTGTGCACCAGAGGCGGGTGGTACCTGCAAGAGACGCTGATGCTTAAGTCAGTACGGGCTTTAGGTAGGTTTTTGTGTAGAATTGGAGTATGAGTTATACCTGGGTGCTCCAGTGTATTACAGTAGTGCTGGGCGACCTTCCTTGAGATAAGCTCATTATCTTATCTTATCTTTTGTGGGTAAGGTCATATCTTTTGTTAACCGTGTCTTAGTAGGCGGCGATTCTGTGTTTTGGGCCTCCTTGGGCCTCTGTGGCGATCTTCTGATCTCTTTTGTGAAGAGGTCGTTAATGGGCCAATCTTTCCAAAGGTCGGTCCTGTTGTCTTTGGCCAACCCGGACCTTGTAGCTCAGACCAGTGTACGAACAGTGTCCCTGCTTGAGCTTTGGCCTTTCCATGTGGTTGTGCTCGTTTCTGAGCTTCGACCTCTTTGGGAAAGTCGTGTTCAAGCATCTTCCTAGTCGTGCCCAGTTCGCTCCTTCTCGGGAAAATTTTGCGTCTTTAATGCCTTCGAAACGCGAAGCGTTTTTGCTTTTAAATGCAGTGTCATTCTCAAGTGCATCAGTTTTTCTTGGGTTTAAGCGAGCGCTTTTAAAGCCTTTTAATTGGACTTTGATTTCTTTTTGCCGTTTCATTCCCTCCTTTAATTTGAAATCAAAGAGATTTTTTTGGTTTTTTTAGTTTCTTGCTTCCATCTGCTTTGCTTTTACATTTTTGAAGAAAAGCTTCATTCCTTGGTCTTGTTCCTTCGATTTGCCCCAAGATTTCTTCTTTATCTGGAGCTTCGAGGCACTTGTTAGTGTGGATCATCCGTGTTTTGGCTATGCATTCGTTGTGGTCATTCCTTCTTCATCGCAGGTTAGTGCTTTTTCTTTCTTTTATTGTGCGTTCTGTATTTTTCTGGTTCGCTGGTAGTTCTGTGTTGCTCTCTATTAGTTTTGCATGTTTATTTTCTAGAAAGTTTTCATCTTTTTGCTTTGCTTGTACCTTTGAAGAAATGTTTACGCCTAGATTTCTGTTTGCCTCCTTGTGTTTCTTTTGTTGAGAGAGTTAGGGTTTTGGCTCACAGTATTTCTTCCCTTCTGTATTCCATACTATTGCCTCCAAAGGGTGCCCCTGAATTTCGCTTGTTTTTTATGTTCTTGTGAACCTTGGTGTGTCCTTTTCGTTTGGCTTTTGCCCGAGTTACTTTGGTGGTGATGTTTCATTTGTTTTCTTGCTGTAGGTGTAGTTTCTTTATGTCTTCTCGTAAGAATATTGTCGAGATGTCTACAAAGGTCCCTGCTGGTATGGCTTATTGGTTGGATTCTATAGTGTTAATGTGTGTTACTGTGGCTGATCCTGAGTATTTTGAGAAGCTTAGAAGGTTTCATAGAATTTGTGAGCGTAGGGAGGATGAAAAGAACTACGAGTTAGTGTCACCCGACCCTGAGGAGAGGGTTAGTTTCCCTCTTTTAAGTCGGACAAAACGTCCTTTCTTCTATGCCTATGACTATTTCTTTACCCAGCTAGTTATTACCATTCCTTTTACTACATTTGAGACCAAAATCTTGTGAAACTGTAATGTGGCCCCTTCGCAGCTTCACCCGAACTTTTGGACTTTTATGAAAATCTTTCAGTTGTTGTGTCAAGAGCTGGGTATCCGACCTTCCCTTTCTCTCTTCCTTTATTTGTTTGTGTTGACAAAGCTGGGAGCAGCCAAGAAAAAGGCTTCTTGGATCTCCTTCCGGGCTACTCAGGGGAAGAAGGTTTTTTCCATGTTTGATGATTTTTTTGAGATTTTAAGAACTTTTATTTCAAAGTCCGGGTGTTGAGGATGTTCACTCCTTTTTCTTGGACAAGAACAATGAACTGACCTTCCCCTTTGGTGGCAGAAAGATACTGTAGTTCTTAAGTACCCATGGGAGAGTCTAGATGAGGTAGAGTGGGCCTTTGTAGGTATCTTGGAGGAGCACTGGGGAGAGCCTCCTCTTCTGGACAAGAAGAAGTTTTTAGGAGATTCCACTCTCCTTCGCTCCAAATTAGGTAGTGGCTGACTTCTTTATGAGGCAGTCTTTTTTGTTTATTCGTCTGAATATTTTGCATTCCTCTATTGCGTGACCATTTTTATGGTTACCTTTTCTCTTTTTCAGAGATGGTGGCCCTTTCCAATTCGATGAAGTTCCTTACAAAGGCCAAGAAAACAGTAGCCGCCCAAAATATTCAGAACAAGGCGTCGGGGGAGGGTTCTAGCCTGGTTCCTCCGAAGAAGCCAGAGCCCAACCCTCAGGGTCTGAGGAAAGTCATCCCGACCCCTCGAGTTTGGACGGTTCCTATTAAGCCTCCCTTGGCGACTTCTGGTGCTACCTTCTCCCCTTCTTCCTCTGGCCCTCCTCACAAGAAGTCGAGGACTTTTGGGACTTAAAATTTGGATGATAAAGACTTTGATGGTGTGGCTTTTGCTTCAGAACTCATTGCTCCTTATGGCAAGGTTTCTACTTATGATGTGTCAATTCTTCACCGCCTCGACTTTATATCAAGCAATAGTATCTGGATGGCTAATCTTAGTGCTGCCTTGTCTCGAGTTGTTAAAGAGTCTCCTGTCTGTGCCACTAAGGCTTTCCTTGAGGAGGCCAAGGCTGATTATGAGAGGGTGGAGGGCTTGAGGCGTGAGTGGGAGGCCAAGAGTGTTGTATTGGAGCTTTCGGTGGAGAAGGAGAAGGCTAGGGCCACAGCTGCGGAGGCAGCCGCTAATCTGGCTGAAGATATGGACAAAAAGGCTAAGGAGTGCTATACTCAAACCCATGGTGAGCTATTGGAGGCCAAGGAGAGGCTTCAGTCTGCCTACGATGACTATGCCGAGCTCCAGGGCCATGTGGTGAACGGTATGACCGCTTTATATGAGAATCTGAAGGCCCAGGTCCGATTTCTTGCTCCTGATGTTGACCTCTCCTTATTCAGCATGGACAATGTTGTGAAGGATGGGAAAATTATGCCTGCTACTGATTAGGATGATGAGGCTCCTCCTTCTGTGTCGATAGTTAAGGCTTCTGCAGCCCCTTCTACTGAGGTGGTCTCTCCTGAGCCCGAGCCTGATGTGGGGATCCTGAATGGTCTGGACGGGGTTGTTGGAGCTACCCCAATCTCAGTCATCCCTCTTTCTCCTAAAGATGCTGCCACCGGGGCGAAGCTGGATCCTTTATAGTTCTCTTTTACATATCTCTTTATATATTTATGTGGTTTGACCTATGGACCTTTTGAACTTTGGTTTTGTAACTATTTTGGGATGACTTTTTTGAAACTTTTCTTAGTTGCTTCTTAGCAACTTTTGTTTTTAATTAATACACTTTTAACTCTTGGGTTGCCATTGGGCAGCCCTTGAGCCTTTAATGTTTTAATTTTTATGTTTGGTAGTGCACTGACTGGTTTTGGCGAGGTGCTTTTGTTTTTAACCTTTGTATGGATTTATGTTTTGGTGACGACACCCCTTTGCGGGCACTCACACCCTTGGAATTTAGGTGTTCAGAGCTCTTTGGTCCGACATCTTCTTTGAGGTAGTGTTTATTTTCTACCTTTTCTTTTTGGATCACGCCTTGTTTTAGTTGTCCGAACAACCTTCTGTTTTAGCAACGTCGTCCTTTATGGTTTGCTGTCCGGGCTTTTTAGTCGGTTTCCAACAACTTTTTAGGTAGCGTTCTTGTAGGGAACCTTTTCTTTTTAGTTTGTTTGGATGACCTTTTAGCCTTGTTCCGAGGTCGCGCTCTCGCCTTTTAAGTAGCGTCCCTTTTTAGGACTTGTACCCTTTGGCTAAGCATTTTGGCCTTTGTATGGTGTTGTTCCCTTTGTAGTGATCCTTTCATTGGTCTGACTTCTCTGTTGGGGTTTCTTAAGTTATCTTTAGTAATCCTAATTTAGTCTGACCTTGTCAGGTTGCTTTGTATGGGTTACTTTTTATAACTTCTCGCATTAACCTTTGCCTTTCTCACTTCACCTTGTCGTCCTTTCCTTTGTCGGGTGATGAATTTTGTGTTTTGAGCGTGAATTAATGCATCTTGGTAGGAAACTTTTTAGAGAATCTTAAATTTTTTATTTAGGTAGTAAAATGAAAAATATAGATAAGAGTATGTACATATGGGCGCTTGACGAACAAAATTTCCTATCGGTAAAGAAATGTAAAAATAATCGCGTTGTAAGTATAGTTTCTAAACCAACAGAAAATCCTTTCGTACAAATGTTTGGTTGTCACAAGTAACAAACCCAATAAAAATAATTAACCGAAGTATTCAAACCTCGGGTCATCCTCTCAAGGAATTGCAGGGAGGTGTTCTTATTATTGGCTATAGAAAATAGTATTTTTGGGTTTGAAGAAGGTTTGAGCAAGAAAAATAGATTGCAAGAATTAATAAATCAATAACTGTAAATCTCTTGGCAAGGTATGAAAACTGGAATTCCTATCCTAGTTATCCTTATCAGATGTGGTGAGAATTGGGTTTTAATCCCACTTAGTTATCCCTTATTAAATAAAGGAAAGTCAAGTGGACTAATTAAATTGATCCTCGAGTCTTAGTCAACTTTTAGAGCGATCCAAATTAATTAGCAATCTACCAATTTCAACCACTGCTGAGTTTGATAACTCAAGTATTACCAATTAACTAACCAAAGCCAACAGAAGAAAATAAATCATAAACAGAGCAAAACAATCATGAGTCTGAAATACTTCAAACTATATTAACTAAGAAAATCATAACATGAATGGTCTATAAGCCAATTGGGCAACATAAGTCAAATACACATAAAAAGCATCAGAGTAAATAAGAGTAGAAGAGAAACATAAATTGTTGAACCTGGTATGAAGAAACAATCCTGATGACTAAGAGAAATCCTAAATCCTAAAATAAATCCTAATCCTAATCCTAAGAGAGAGGGGAGAGAACCTCTCTCTCAAAACTACATCTAATCCTCAAACTATATGTTATGATCTGATGATTTTTATGAATGAATGGATTCTCCCAATTTATGGCCTTTAATCTGTGTTCTCTGGGCTTGGATCTGGGCCAAAAAGGGTCTACAAGTCACTGAGATTGACTTCTGCAACATCTGTAGAGCGTGCACGTCACACGTCCGCGTGGGTCACGTGATCGCGTCATCTGGAGTTTTGCTTTTCCATGCGGTCGCGTCAATCATGCGTCCGCGTCAGTTGTGTTCCGTGAGTCACGCGTTCGCGTCATCCATGCACTCGCGTCAGTGCTCCTTGCGCTTAAGCACGCGTCCGCGTCGTCCATGCAGTCGCGTCAGTCCGTTTCTTCAAAAACTCCATTTTTGCACTTTCCTTCCATTTTTGTATGTTTCCTTTCCATCCTTTAAGTCATTTTTGCCCTATAAAACCTGAAAGTACTCAACACACAAATCACGGCATCGAATGGTAATAAAGGATAATTAAATTTAATATTTTTTAAAGCATAGGAAACATGTTTTCTCATATATCATAAAACAAGGAAGGAATTGTAAAACCATGCAATTTCATATGAATAAGTGGGTAAAGAATTGAAAAAAATCATTCAATTAAAGCACAAGATATATCATAAAATAGTGGTTTATCAACCTCCCCACACTTAAACAATAGCATGTCCTCATGCTAAATCCAAGAGAAAAGAGTAAAGGTAAAATGGTGAAATCATATGCAATGCAATCTATTCTAAATGCAACTACCTAAATGAGTCATGTAATTCTAGTTATTATTCACCTATATATAAAGCTTACATGTAGTTAAATTAATTCATATCTTCAAGGAATCATATTTGTACAATTATGGCCAAATCATATTAAAGCACAATTATAATTGAGTTGAGTTAAGATAGTTCACAACTTGCAAGACAGTTAATAATTAAACACGGACATATGAGAATGAGCTATTGAACACTCACTGGACTGTGTGTTTACTCTCTAGTCACTCAGTGTTTGGGGTTAATCACTCTCTTCTTTTCTAGTCATGCTTTCTAAAACTTTGTTTTTTTTTCTCTAATCAATCAACAATTATCGAATATAGACATACAAAAATCATGAGGTCTTTTCCTAGGTTGTAATGGGGTTGAGGTAAGGTTAAGGATGTATATATAAGGCTAAGTGAGCTAACAAAGTGAATCCTTGACTAGTCTAAGATCTCACCTAACATATACATATATAATTTCATAATTCTTCACCTAGCTACCCAAATCTTTCCACTTTTGTGTTATATGCTCATATATTTTATTTTTGACTTATGTCCCATGTGCATTGATTTGTAAAATTCTTTTTTTTGCACATGGTAATTTAATTATTCTGATTTCACATGAGCATGCTTCCCAAATTTTACTTATTCAATTTAATTCCTTACTTTTTTCTATCATTCCATATTCCCATAAAGTTTCTCACATTTAAATTATACACAATATCTATCTTAAGCTAACCAAGGATTCAACTTGGAATTTTTTTTTTGCTTAAGGCTAGTAATGTGGTTATAAAATGAAGGGAGATTAAAAAGCTCAAGGGGGCTAACAAGGATGGCATAAAAGGTAGGTTTATTTGGGACAAGTGGGCATAAATACAAATAATGGCCTCAATCATCTCTTGGTATGCATTTATATTCTATAATTGGATATATAGGTTAAAACAAAATAAAGATTGCAACCATAGAAAAGAAGTGCGAAATACACATGAATGAAATTTATGGTTTGATGTAACCATATAATTAAGCTCAAAACTTACAGGCTGTGTGTTCTCAAGCTCATAAATCATATATCAGTTATGTATGTCATGCAAGTAGAAATTAAGAGTTTCCATTCAACTCAATGTAAATATTTTAAGGTGCCCCTTAAAATCTTAGTGTTTCTCCTTGAAGAAATGTTGTTAACTAACTAACATGTAATGCTATATATACAAGGTGTGTGGATTGTTTTAATATCTACGGTTCCTAGCTTACTCTTTATTTTTCAATTAAACCAAACTATTATATGCTAAAAAAGGGTAAACTATACTAATTAATCCACTTAGTATATAACTAGTAAGCTAAGGTGAAAATTAAGATAAAATATCCAAGATATATATATAGCCCAAAGTGCAGAATGCAAAAGTACAACAAAAGTAAAAAAGAGAAAAAAATGTGCAAATAAGATACAAAAAATGAACAAAATAAGATAAGAGTCTGTAGTGGTTCAATAAAAAATATGCCAGAGATGGCAACCTCCCCACACTTAAATAATAGCATCGTCGTCGATGCTCACTCAAACTGGGTGTGAAGAAGTTTCATCTCCGGAAGGATGGGCTGCCGGTGTCTCGGTGGTAGGCTGAGGGTCTGCGGTCTCAGTGAGTGTAGGAGGAGCGGTCTGCCAAAGTGGAGGCTCTGTCTATAGAGGAATGTTTGGATCAGTGGCCTATAGCTGGTGGTGTTCCTCATGATGTGGGACAGCGTGCTCAAGATCTCCCTGCTCAGCCTGGGTAGGTGCCTCTGCCTCATGATCGCTCGCCTCCTCCTCAGATGTGTCTGATGGTGTGTCAGGTTCGGAGGGGATGTCGCCACCAGATCAGATCATCAGCTTGAGGTGCTCATAGCGTCGCTTGTGGTGGCGCTCAGACCTCTCATAACGTTGCCTGTTGCGATGTTTGGATCTCTCAAAGTGCTGCTGGTGGCGGCACTCCATCTAGTCTAAGCGGTCAAAGAGTCGGTGCACCAGAAGATAGATGGGCTCAGGAGCAGGTAGAGGTGTAGTGGGTGGTGCTGGGGAAGTGGAAGCAGAAGGAGCAGATGAGGATGTAGCTGCCTCAGCAGAGTTAGTGAGAAATGGAGGTTGGTAGCCTAAAGCCTGAAACTTCTGACTATGAGGGATGATCTTCCTGCAGTCCGCGGCGGATGGCTTTTCATCAGCAACCTTCCAAGGTACCTCAGCTCGGTGACCCAACTGAGTAATCAGGAATGGAAATGGGAGGGTGCCTCTAACATGGACCCTAGCCATGTAATGCCGGATGAAGCGCGGTAGATAGAGGTCCTTACCCGTCATCACACATAAGATGAGGGTAATCATGGTAGCTGGCACCTCCGTCTCATGAGTGCTCGGCATCACGTAGTTACTCAGAATCTGATGCCACAGCTGAGCCTCATCATTTAGATATATTAGCCTAATTCCCTTGGGTACCACTATGCTCTTGCCCATGACCCATGGAACAGTAAGATCAAGAGTGATATCCCATTTCACTACATCCCTATCAAACCTCATGAATCTCATATCCTCCTTAGCTTTCTGGTAACCATCTAGCTGATCTGATTTAGGTGGGAGCTGGAGGATGTCTTCAATTGCTTCCTTGGTAACCAGAACTTGCTTGCCTCTGAGCTGTACTGCATCCAGGGATGATAAAAAGTAGTTACAGTAGAATTCTCTGACCCAGGATGAGTTGATTTCAGTCAAGTTTCTCTCCAGGAAGAACCAGCCTCTCTGTTTAATTTGGTCTGAAGTGTACTGCCGGAGTTCTTCTGGAATTCTGAGTGTCCTTTCCAAGTATAGGTTCCTGGATGTGGCAAAATCTGGGTACTTCAGCTCACAGTATTTGTTTGCAATTTTTAGTGGGTCAGCCGCAGGTACCAACTGATTAGTTTTTTCTTGTGGGGTAAAGTTCTTCTCCCGCCAGGAATCATCATGTAAGAGGCCAAGGATGGATACAGAGGATTTGCCTCTTTTCCTTTTGCCAGTGGTTACTTTGCCTTTTCCTCTGCTTTGAGAGTCAGACATCCTGAAAAACAGAAATTCCAGGATATAATTGAAGAATAAAAGTAGGAAAACAAGTAGGTGGTGCACGAATTTGTGATCATCAACAATGGCGCCAAAGACTAGGAGCTCTCAAACTTGAATCACACTTTGTTACAACTTCGCACAACTAACTAGCAAGTGCACTGGGTCGTCCAAGTAATACCTTACGTGAGTAAGGGTCGATCCCACGGAGATTGTTGGTATGAAGCAAGCTATGGTCATCTTGTAAATCTCAGTCAGGCAGATTATAATGGTTATAAAGGTTTTCGAATATAAAGATAAATGAATCAGAAAATAAAGATAGAGATACTTATGTAAATCATTGGTGGGAATTTCAGATAAGTGTATGGAGATGCTTTGTCCCTTCTGGATCTCTGCTTTCCTACTGCCTTCCTTCAATCCTTCTTACTCTTTTCCATGGCAAGCTATATGTAGGGCATCACCGTTGTCAATGGCTACTTCCCATCCTCTCATTAAAAATGGTCCAAATGCTCTGTCACAGCACGGATAATCATCTGTCGGTTCTCGATCATGTCGGAATAGAATCCATTGATTCTTTTGCGTCTGTCACCACGTCCAACAATCACGAGTTTAAAGCTCGTCACAGTCATTCAATCCCTGAATCCTACTCAGAATACCACAGACAATAGTTTAGACTTTCCAGATTCTCAAGAATGGCCGCCAATAATTCTAGCTTATACCACGAAGATTCTGATTAAGGAATCCAAGAGATAAACGCTCGGTCGAAGATAGAACGGAAATGGTTGTCAATCATGCATTCATAAGGATGGATGATGATGAGTGTCAGGGATCATCACATCCATCAGGTTGAAGTGCAGTGAATATCTTAGAATAAGAATAAGCATAAATTGGATAGAAGATAGTAGTAATTGCATTAAAACTCGAGGTACAGTAGAGCTCCACACCCTTAATCTATGGTGTGTAGAAACTCCACCATTGAAAATACATAAGTGATGGTCCAGGCATGGCCGAATGGCTAGCCCCATGAATGATCAAAAGACCGAATGGTCAAAAGACTAGACACTAGTACAATAGTAAAAAGTTCTATTTATACTAAAGTAGCTACTAGGGTTTACAAAAATAAGTAATTGATGCAGAAATCCACTTCCAGGGCCCACATGGTGTGTTCTTGGGATGAGCTTGAGCTTTACACATGTAAAGACTTCTCTTGGAGTTAAACGCCAAGTTGTAATGTGTTTTTGGCGTTTAACTCTGGTTCGTGACGTATTTCTGGCGTTTCACTCCAGAATGCAGCATGGAACTGGCGTTGAACGCCAGTTTGCGTAGTCTAAAATCGAATAAAGTATAAACTATCATATATTGCTGGAAAGATCTGGATGTCTACTTTCCAACGCCGTTAAGAACGCGCCATTTGAAGTTTTGTAGCTCCAGAAAATCCATTTCGAGTGCAGGGAGGTCAGAATCCAACAGCATCAGCAGTCCTTTGTCAGCCTCCTATCAGATTTTTGCTCAGGTCCCTCAATTTCAGTCAGAAAATACCTGAAATCACAGAAAAACACACAAACTCATAGTAAAGTCCAAATTTAGCATAAAAACTAATGAAAACATCCTTAAAAGTAGCTAGATCTTACTAAAAACTACCTAAAAACAATGCCAAAAAGCGTATAAATTATTCGCTCATCACAATACCAAACTTAAATTGTTGCTTGTCCCCAAGCAACTGAAAATCAAATAGGATAAAATGAAGAGAATATACTATAAATCCCAAAATATCATTGAATATTAGTTCTAATTAGATGAGCGGGACTTGTAGCTTTTTGCTTCTGAACAGTTTTGGCATCTCACTTTTTCCTTTGAGGTTCAGAATGATTGGCATCTATAGGAACTCAAAATTTTGGATAGTGTTATTGATTCTCCTAGTTAAGTATGTTGATTCTTGAAAAAAGCTACTTTTGAGTCTTGGCCGTGGCCCTAAGCACTTTGTTTTCCAGTATTACCACCGGATACATAAATGCCACAGACACATGATTGGGTGAACCTTTTTAGATTGTGACTCAGCTTTGCTAAAGTCCCCAGTTAGAGGTCTCCAGGGTTCTTAAGCACACTCTTTTTCCTTTGGATCACGACTTTAACCACCCAGTCTCAAGCTTTTCACTTGGACCTGCATGCCACAAGCACATGGTTAGGGACAGCTTGATTTAGCCGCTTAGGCCTGGATTTTATTTCCTTGGGCCCTCCTATCCATTGATACTCAAAGCCTTTGATCCTTTTTACCCTTGCCTTTTGGTTTTAAGGGCTATTAGTTTTTTCTGCTTTTCTTTTTCTTTCTTTTTCTTCCTTTTTTTCGCCATTTTTTTCGCAAGCTTTTGCTATTCACTGCTTTTTCTTGCTTCAAGAATCAATTTCATGATTTTTCAGATTATTAATAACATTTCTCTTTGCTCATCATTCTTTCAAGAGCCAACAATTTTAACATTCATAAACAAGATCAAAATTATGCACTGTTCAAGCATTTATTCAGAAAACAAAAAGTATTGTCACCACATCAATATAATTAAACTAAATTCAAGGATGAATTTGAAACTCATGTACTTCTTGTTCTTTTGTATTAAAACATTTTTCAGTTAAGAGAGGTGAATGATTCATGGAATTATTCATAGCCTTAAGACATAGTTTCTAAACATTAATGATCATGTAGTATAGACTCAAAACATAGACAAACATGAAGCATAAAATCGAAAAACAGAGAGATAAGAACAAGGAAGTTAAGGAATGAGTCTGATGTGTGGAAAACGATCCAACACAAAAGCAAGAAATGTAAATTGCTTGAATGTAAAAGGGGTTTGAGGACTGGGATTGCAGAATCTAAACAAAGAGAAAGTAAATTGCAACAATTGATTGAGCAGAAATTGAATCAGAAGAAATAAGCATTCAAACAGAAAGAAAATAAAATGCAGCAAAGGTTCACAGGAGAACCAAAAGTAAATTGTGGTCTCAGGTCTCAAGAGACTAGGTAGCAGAGCCTAGATCTCTATCTGCCTTCCCAGATCCAAGTTCACAAAGCAATTGGCAAGAAATTGAAGAAGAAGTAGTAGAATAACAAAAATCAAATTCAATTATGCAGAAAAGGATTTAAAGAGATTTTAGATGGGAATTGAGACAGAATTTCCTCAATTTCACACACCCAAAACTCAGAAACAGAAGAGTAGAATTGCCCGAGTAAAAATGAGGAAGGAGATCAGTCAATTCTCCCTTAATCCTCTGAGTGCTCGGTCAAGTCTCTCAAGAACAATTTACAAGAAATTCAAAGCTCAAAGAAAGTGCAAATTCAAAGGCTAAGCCAAAAGTAAGTCAAAAAAGGTAAATTAAGGTAAAATTTCCAAGCCAAAAAATTCTCCCTAATTACATCAAACTAGCTTCTATTTATACACTTTCTATTCTTGGATTTTGGGATTTGGATGGGCTTTTGATTTGGTGAAGAAATGAATTAAAATGGGGTTTTAATTTGAATTTTTGGCCCATGAAAAGTTGCTCCCAGGAGGCTGCCCTGCCCTTGTGGAGGGCAGGGCAGGATTTGGTGCATGCTGGTGTGGGCGTGGTACAGGCTGGTGCGGCCTTGGTGCGTGAAATGCTGCCCTGCCCGCGCCAAGGGCAGGGCAGGAAATGTTGGTGCGCCAGAAATTGCCTTGGTGCTGCCAGAATCAGGAATTGGTGCGCCAGAATCAAAAATTGGTGCGCCAGAAATTTCCTTGGTGCATAGGATGCTGCTCTGCCCTCGCAGAGGGCAGGGCAGGAAATTTTGGTGCTGCCAGGATCGATCTTGGTGCGTGCTGGTGCTGCCAGGAGAGAATTGGTGCGCCAGATTTGTGTGTGGTGCGCCAGATTCCCTGCCCTCGCGGAGGGCAGGGCAGTGTTTCCACTTTGCTGTCCCGTGTTCGAAACACGGCTGGGGCACACGTTCAATTAATTTCCTTGGCTTCTTGGCACGGCACTCAACCTTAGTTCTTTGCTTCTTCCTTGGTCCGTGTTCGAATCTTGTGGCATGCATGGATGACATTTTTCCTTTGAATTCTTTCCTTGGTGAGCCCGATACTGCCCTTGTGGAGGGCAGAGCAAGGTTCTCTTCTTCTTGGTTCCAAGGCACACTTTTGTGCTCTGCCCTTGTAGTGGGCAGGGCAGAGTTGCCTTCCTTGTTTGGTTTCCTTATGTTGCCCTCTTAGAGGGCAGTGTGCCCTTGTGGAGGGCAATGTTTGCCTCCCCCTTGCATGCGGCACGCTTCCTATTACTTTGGCCACGCTTTCCTTTCCTTGGGCTACACTTCTTAGGCCACGCTTTTCCTTTTCTTTTCTTTTCTTCACCTATAATAAACCAAAACAACCACTCCAAGTATCACTAAATTCAAGAGGCTTATAAATCAATTAAAATTCAATTAAAATTAGCTTAAACCTCATGGATTATCTTTAATTTCATGGGGGTTGCTTGATTTAGAGAAGTTATGCATTTTCACTCCAAATCACTTACTTAGGGTGCAAGAAAGTGCATAAATGCTAACAAAACAAGTGAAATTAGCTTGAAAAATGGGTATATGATGACTTGTCATCAGAGTCCACTTTAGTGATGGTGGCGTCTTCTTCTTGAAGGACCAATGATGTCCTTGAGCTCTTATATGTGTCTTCCTTGCCTTTGTTGCTCATCCCTCATTGCTCTTTGATCTTCTCTAATCTCATGGAGAATGATGGAGTGCTCTTGATGCTCCACACTTAGTTGGTCCATGTTATAACTCAAGTCTTCTAGAGAGGTGTTGAGTTGTTCCTAATAGTTGCTTGGAGGAAAATACATCCCTTGAGGCATCTCAGGGATTTCTTGATGATGAGCTTCCTCATGTGTCTCTTGAGATCCATGAATGGGCTCTCTTGTTTGCTCCATCCTCTTCTTAGTGATGGGCTTGTCCTCCTCAATGAGGATGTCTCCTTCTGTGATAACTCCAGCTGAGTAGCATAGATGGCAAATGAGATGAGGAAAAGCTAGCCTTGCCAAGGTAGAGGGCTTTTCGGCTATTTTGTAGAATTCAAGAGAGATGACTTCATGAACTTCTACTTCCTCTCCAATCATGATGCTATGGATCATGATGGCCCGATCCACAGTAACTTCAGATCGGTTGCTAGTGGGGATGATGGAGCATTGGATGAACTCCAACCATCCTCTAGCCACAGGCTTAAGGTCCAGTCTTCTCAATTGAACCGGCTTACCTTTAGAGTCTCTTTTCCATTGAGCTCCTTCTACACATATATCCATGAGGACTTGGTCCAACCTTTGATCAAAGTTGACCCTTCTGGTGTAGGGGCGTGCATCTTCTTGCATCATAGGCAAGTTGAACGTCAACCTTACATTTTCCGAACTGAAATCTAAGTATTTTCCCCAAACCATTGTAAGATAATTCTTTGGGTTCGGGTTCATACTTTGATCATGGTTCCTAGTGATCCATGCATTGGCATAGAACTCTTGAACCATTAAGATTCCGACTTGTTGAATGGGGTTGGTCAAAACTTCCCAACCTCTTTTTTGGATCTCATGTCAGATCTCTAGATACTCATTTTTCTTGAGCATGAAAGGGACCTCGGGGATCACCTTCTTCTAGGCCACAACTTGATAGAAGTGGTCTTGATGGACCTTTGAGATGAATCTCTCCATCTCCCATGACTCGGAGGTGGAAGCTTTTGTTTTTCCTTTCCCTTTTCTAGAGGTTTCTCCGGCCTTAGGTGCCATAGATGGTTATGCAAAAACAAAAAAGCTATGCTTTTACCACACCAAACTTAGAATATTGCTCGCCCTCGACCAAAAGAAGAAAGCATAGAAGAAGAAGAAGAAAATATGGAGGAGAGGGAGAGAGTTTTGTATTCGGCCAAAGGGGAGAAGAGCGGGTTGTGATGTGTGAAAATGAAGAAGAATAGAGGAGTATATATAGTGAAGGGAGAGGGTAATAGGTTCAGTCATGAGGGTGGGTTTGGGTGGGAAAAGGGATTTTAAATTTGAAGGTAGGTGGGGTTTATGGGGAAGAGTGGATGGATGTAAGTGGTGAAGAGGTGATGGGGAAGAGAGATTGAGGTGATTGGTGAAGGGTTTTTGGAGAAGAGTATTATTGGATTGTGTGAAGAATAGAGAAGGTGGGTTGAGGTAGGTGGGGATCCTGTGGGGTCCACAGATCCTGAGGTGATCCTGTGGGGTCCATAGATCCTGAGGTGTCAAAGATTTAACATCCCTGCACCAATTAGGCATGTAAATTGCCATCTTTATGCAATCCTGGCGTTTGACGCCAGGCTACTGCATGTTTCTGGCATTAAACGCCACTTCCATGCTTGTTGCTGGCGTTAAACGCCAGCTTTTCTCTGGGTGCATTCCTAGCGTTTAAACGCCAGATTGATGCTTATTTCTGGCGTTCAATGCCAGATTCATGCTCTGTTCTGGCGTTGAACGCCAGCCAGATGCTCCTTACTGGTGTTTAAACGCCAGTAAGCTCTTCCTCCAGGGTGTGCTGTTTCTTCTACTATTTTTGATTTTGTTTTTAATTTTAGTAATTGTTTTGTGACTCCACATGATCATGAACCTAATAATACATAAAGAACAATAAAATAAAAAATAAAATTAGATAAATAAAGATTGGGTTGCCTCCCAATAAGTGCTTCTTTAATGTCAATAGCTTAACAGTGAGCTCTCATGGAGCCTCACAGATGTTCAGAGCATGATGAGGGCCTCCTAACACCAAAATTAGAGTTTGAATGTGGGGGCTTCTCAACACCAAACTTAGAGTTTGGTTGTGGTCTCCCAACACCAAACTTAGAGTTTGATTGTGGGAGCTTTGTTTGACTCTGTATTGAGAGAAGCTTTTCCTGCTTCCTCTCTATGATTGCATAAGGAGATCCTTGAGCTTAAAACACAAGGTAGTCCCCATTCAATTGAAGAACTAGCTCTCCTCTGTCAACATCAATCACAGCTCCTGCTGTGGCTAGGAAGGGTCTTTCAAGGATGATGCATTCATCCTCATCCTTCCTAGTGTCTAAGATTATGAAATCAGCAGGGATGTAAAGGCCTTTAACCTTCACTAACACATCCTCTACTAATCCATAAGCTTGTCTTATTGACTTGTCTGCCATCTCTAATGAGGATGTGGCAGCATGTACCTCAAAGATTCCCAGTTTCTCCATTACAGAGAGTGGCATAAGATTTATACCTGACCCCAGGTCACACAGAGCCTTCTCAAAGGTCATGGTGCCTATGGTACAGGGTATTAAGAATTTACCAGGATCTTGTTTCTTTTGAGGTAAAGTTTGCTGAACCCATGTATCTAGTTCACTAATGAGCAAGGGAGGTACATCTTCCCAAGTCTCATTACCAAACAACTTGGCATTCAGCTTTATGATAGCTCCTAGATATTGAGCAACTTGCTCTCCAGTTACATCTTCATCCTCTTCAGAGGAAGAATAGTTCTCAGAGCTCATAAATGGCAGAAGGAGGTGCAATGGAATCTCTATGGTCTCTAGATGAGCCTCAGATTCCTTTAGGTCATCAATAGGGAACTCCTTCTTGTCTGGGTGACGTCCCATGAGGTCTTCCTCATTGGGATTCACGTCCTCCCCTTCCTCTCTAGGTTCGGCCATTTTGATTATATCAATGGCCTTGCACTCTCTTTTTGGATTCTCTTCAGTATTGCTTGGGAGAGTACTAGAAGGAGTTTCAGTGACTTTCTTACTTAGCTGGCCCACTTGTGCCTCCAAATTTCTGATGGAAGACCTTGTTTCACTCATCAAACTTAAAATGGCCTTAAACAGATCAGAGACTATGTTTGCTAAGCTAGAGGTGCTCTGCTCAGAATTCTCTGTCTGTTGCTGAGAAGATGATGGAAAAGGCTTACTATTGCTGAGCCTGTTTCTTCCACCATTGTTAAAGCCTTGTTGAGGCTTTTGTTGATCCTTCCATGAGAAATTTAGATGATTTCTCCACGAGGAATTATAGGTGTTTCCATAAGGTTCACCTATGTAATTCACCTCTACCATTGCAGGGTTCTCAGGATCATAAGCTTCTTCTTCAGAAGATGCCTCTTTAGTACTGTTGGATGCATTTTGCCATCCATTTAGACTTTGAGAAATCATGTTGACTTGCTAGGTCAACATTTTGTTCTGAGCCAATATGGCATTCAGAGCATCAATTTCAAGAACTCCCTTCCTCTGAGGCATCCCATTACTCACAGAATTCCGCTAAGAAGTGTACATGAATTGGTTATTTGCAACCATGTCAATAAGTTTTTGAGCTTCTGCAGGTATTTTCTTTAGGTGAATGGATCCACCTGCAGAATGGTCCAGTGACATCTTGGAGAACTCAGATAGACTATGATAGACTATATCCAGAATGGTCCACTCTGAAAGCATGTCAGAAGGACACCTTTTGGTCATCTGTTTGTATCTTTTCCAAGCTTCATAGAGGGATTCACCATCTTTTTTTTTAAGGTCTGAACATCCACTCTAAGCTTGCTCAGCTTTTGAGGAGGAAAGAACTTAGCCAAGAAGGCTATGACCAGCTTATCCCAAGAGTCCAGGCTATCTTTAGGTTGTGAGTCCAACCATGTTCTAACTCTGTCTCTTACAGCAAAAGGGAAAAGCATGAGCCTGTAGACTTCAGAATCTACTCCATTAGTCATAGCAGTCTCACAGATCTGCAAAAACTCAGTTAAAAACTGATAAGGATCTTCTGGTGGAAGTCCATAAAACTTGCAGTTCTATTGCATTAGAGCAACTAGTTGAGGTTTCAGCTCAATTGTTTGCTCTAATGGCAGGGATTGAGATGCTTCTTCCATCAAATTTGGAAGTAGGTGTAGTATAGTTACCAAGCATCCTCCTTGCACCTCCACCATTATTGTTGGGCCATGTCTCTCTCTTTTTCAAGATTCTCTGTAAGGTTTTCTCTGGATTGTTGTGCTTTAGCTTCTCTTAGCTTCTTCTTCAGAGTCCTTTCAGGTTCAGGATCTGCTTCAACAAGATAGTCCCTGTCTCTGCTCCTACTCATATGAAAAAGAAGAGAACAGGAAAAGAAGAGGAATCTTCTATGTCACAGTATAGAGATTCCTTTGTGTTAGTAGAAGAAGAAAAGAATAGAAGAAGGAGAAGAAAAATTCGAACACAGAAGAGAAGAGAGGGTTCGATTTTTGAGATGAAGAGAAGTGTTAGTAATTAAATAAATAAATAGAAGAAGAGAGAGAAGTTTTTGAAAATTAATTTTGAAAAAAGGTTAGTGATTTTTGAAAATTAAAAGAAGAAATAAAATTAAAATTAAAATTTGAAACAATTAGTTAATCAAAAGAATTTTGAAAAAGAGGAATGAATTTTTGAAAATTTAGAGAGAGGAAAGTAGTTAGGTGGTTTTGAGAAAGATAAGAAATAAACAAAAAGTCAATTAGTTAGTTGAAAAAGATTTGAAAATCAATTTTGAAAAGATAAGAAGTTAGAAAATATATTTTGAAATCAAATTTTTGAAAAAGATATGATTTAAAAAGATATGATTGAAAAGATATGATTAAAAAGATATTTTGAAAAAGATTTGATTTTTAAAATTAAAATTGATTTCTTGACTAACAAGAAACTAAAAGATATGATTCTAGAATTTAAAGATTGAACCTTTCTTAATAAGAAAGTAACAAATTTCAAATTTTTGAATCAATCACATTAATTGTTAGTAGAGTTTTCGAAAATTATGAAATAAAATTAAGAAAAAGATTTTGAAAAATATTTTTAAATTTTCGAAAGTCATAAAAGAAAAATGAAAAAGATTTGATTTTTGACAAAGTTTTGAAAAAGATAAGATTTTTAAAATTGAAATTTTGACTTGACCAACAAGAAACAACTTATTTTTAAAAATTTTTGACTAAGTCAACCCAAAGATTTCGACTTTTTGAGAGAAATAAGGAAAATATATTTTTTTATTTTTTTGAATTTTTAATGATGAGAGAGAAAAACACAAAAATGACTCACAACATGAAAATTATGAATCAAAACACATGATGCATGCAAGAACACTATGAATGTCAAGATGAACACCAAGAACACTTTAAAGATCATGATGAACATCAAGAACTTATTTTTGAAAAATTTTTAGAAAAGAAAAACATGCAAGACACCAAACTTAGAAATTTTTAATGCTTAGACACTATGAATGCAAAAATGCAAATGAAAAACAACAAAAGACACAAAACAAGAAAATATGAAGATCAAACAAGAAGACTTACCAAGAACAACTTGAAGATCATGAAGAACACATGCATGAATTTTCGAAAATTTTTAGAAAAATAAAAATATGCAATTGACACCAAACTTAAAAATTGACTCTAGACTCAAACAAGAAACACAAAATATTTTTGATATTATGATTTTATAATTTTTTTGGATTTTTTCGAAAATTATTTTTTTAAAAAAAAAAGAAAATAAAGAAATGATTTTTTTGAAAAATTTTTGAAAACTTTTTGAAAAGAAAATTACCTAATCTGAGCAACAAGATGAATTGTCAGTTGTCTAAACTCGAACAATCCCTAGCAACGGCGCCAAAAATTTGGTGCACGAAATTGTAATCATCAACAATGGCGCCAAAGACTTGGAGCTCTCAAACGTGAATCACACTTTGTCACAACTTTGCACAACTAACCAGCAAGTGCACTGGGTCGTCCAAGTAATACCTTTCGTGAGTAAGGGTCGATCCCACGGAGATTGTTGGTATGAAGCAAGCTATGGTCATCTTGTAAATCTCAGTCAGGCAGATTATAATGGTTATAAAGGTTTTCGAATATAAAGATAAATGAAGCATAAAATAAAGATAGAGATACTTATGTAAATCATTAGTGGGAATTTCAGATAAGTGTATGGAGATGCTTTGTCCCTTCTGGATCTCTGCTTTCCTACTGCCTTCCTTCAATCCTTCTTATTCCTTTCCATGGCAAGTTGTATGTAGGGCATCACCGTTGTCAATGGCTACTTCCCATCCTCTCAGTGAAAATGGTCCAAATGCTTTGTCACAGCAAGGCTAATCATCTGTCGGTTCTCGATCATGTCGGAATAGAATCTATTGATTCTTTTGCGCTTGTCACCACGCCCAATAATCGCGAGTTTGAAGCTCGTCACAGTCATTTAATCCCTAAATCCTACTCGGAATACCACAAACAAGGTTTAGACTTTCCGGATTCTCAAGAATGGCCGCCAATAATTCTAGCTTATACCACGAAGATTCTGATTAAGGAATCCAAGAGATAAACGCTCGGTCGAAGATAGAACAGAAGTGGTTGTCAATCACGCATTTATAAGGATGAATGATGATGAGTGTCACAGATCATCATATCCATCAGGTTGAAGTGCAGCGAATATCTTAGAATAAAAATAAGCATGAATTGGATAGAAGATAGTAGTAATTGCATTAAAACTCGAGGTACAGCAGAGCTCCACACCCTTAATCTATGGTTTGTAGAAACTCCACCGTTGAAAATACATAAGTGATGGTCCAGGCATGGCCGAATGGCCAGCCCCCTTGAATGATCAAAAGACCGAATGGTCAAAAAGACTAGACACTAGTACAATAGTAAAAAGTTCTATTTATACTAAAGTAGCTACTAGGGTTTACAGAAATAAGTAATTGATGCAGAAATCTACTTTCGGGGCCCACTTGGTGTGTGCTTGGGCTGTGCTTGAGTTTTACACGTGCAGAGGCTTCTCTTGGAGTTAAACGCCAAGTTGTAACATGTTTTTGGCGTTTAACTATGATTCGTGAGATATTTCTGGCGTTTTACTCCAGAATGCAGCATGGAACTGGCGTTGAACGCCAGTTTGCGTCATCTAAACTCGAATAAAGTATGGACTATCATATATTTCTGGAAAGCTCTGAATGTTTACTTACCAACGGCGTTGAGAGCGCACAATTTGGAGTTCTGTAGCTCCAGAAAATTCATTTCGAGTGCAGGGAGTTCAGAATCCAACAGCATCACCAGTCCTTTGTCAGCCTCCTATCAGATTTTTGTTGAGGTCCCTCAATTTCAGCCAGAAAATACCTGAAATCACAGAAAAACACACAAGCTCATCGTAAAGTCCAGAAATGTGAATTTAGCATAAAAACTAATGAAAACATCCTTAAAAGTAGCTAGATCCTACTAAAAACTACCTAAAAACAATGCCAAAAAGTGTATAAATTATCTGCTCATCAGTAGGCAAATAAGATAATAGCAATATAAGCACAGAGTGGCAAAAGAGCAAGAGAAGCATGAATTAAATCAAATATATGTGCATTCGGGATTGTGTTCAAGTGAAAAAGTCTGAAAATAAAAATGACAATCCAAAATACATGATAAGTGGAATTCATGTTAATAAGGAAAAAATAGTGATCATGCCTTGAGTTAGAAAGTTAAATGGTTAGGATGGAAAAAGGAAGTTAGAAAGTTAAAGAGTGAGTTGGTGAAAATAAGGTTAAAGTAAGTGGCATGATAATGGTTTTCTAAGTAACAATAGATTCACAAATTTAAAGAGTAATCCACTCATATGCAAGCAAGGATAATAGGGTATTGATGATGATTCATATAGATACAGAAGTAGCAAAAATTAAAATCAAATAATCAATAATGCAATTTATTAACCAGGAAACCGAAAGGAATAAGAAAGCAGGCCCGTGCATTCATGAATTGGTTTGGTTGTCGCTAAGTAGTGCAAAATTGAAAATTGCCAAAACCAATTCCTGAATGTAAAAATGAAACAATTTGCAGAAAGTTGGGCAGCATTCTGGCTAACATTGGATGTTCTCGGGAAACAAACAATAAGAAAAATAGTTCATATGAATTGAAATAAGGTTGCAAATAGACACGAATAACACGAACATGAAAGAGCAGAGTAATAGCAGCATGAAATAGTAAGGAGCATCATATGAACAGTATGAACATCACAGCCAGAGCAAAATTGCAGAATAGGTAAAACAAGCAACAAGTACGGCGTAATTATCAGTCCTAAATCTACTAACCACATCCTAGCTACCTAAACACCTAGAATTCACTACAACATGCATCTCTAACTATCCTAATTTGAACATAAACTAAAAAAATATGCAATTAACTACGAAGGAAAGAAAAGTGGCATTCGGCGGAACCTGGTGCATAGAAGTACAAATATATGGAACAGAGATGAGGACAGAGAGGTGGTGGTGGTAACGCGGCGGCGCTGGGGGCACGGCGTCGCGGTGGTGGAGCAGGGTGGGTTGGAGGTTGGGCGAGGGGAATAGGAAGGAAGGGGGCGAGGGGGGTGGTGATGGTGGCAGAAGAGGGAGTTGCAGAGAGGGGAGGAGAAAAAGGTGGGGTATGGGGGCGCGATAGGGTTAGGGTTCACGTGACTTGGGTTTAGTGGATTTAAATCCACGTGATCGTGTGAGTAGGGGAAAGATGGGTGACGCGGACGCGTGAATCACGCGAACGCATCAATGGAATTTGTGCTAGACGCACAGTTCCAGCGTCATTTTGGCACAACTCTCAGTTTCTATTTAGGTTGCCATAGAATCCACGTGACGCGAACACGTCGCTCACGCTTTCGCGTGGGATGAATGTGATGCAAGTGACGCGGTCGCGTCAGGGACGCGAACGCGTAGTCCTTTTTGTGCTAAACGTACCATAGTCGCACGATTCCAACCCAACTTTCTGGGCGTTGGATCCTTACGCCGATTTCCATACCACGCTCAGGCGTGGCCTGCGCACTCATGTGGCTCCTTTTTTTTTATTATGCAGCATGCAAAATGCAAAATGCAATGAATGTCATGCAAAAATTCCAGGTTCAATCAAATTTCAAAAACAGATTAGAGTGGAAGAGGAACGATCATACCATGGTGGGTTGTCTCCCACCTAGCACTTTTAGTTAAAGTCCTTAAGTTGGACATTTGATGAGCTTCCTATTATGGTGGCTTGTGTTTGAATTTGTCCAGAAATCTCCACCAATGTTTGGAAGGCCAACAGCCTCCGGGGTCCCAAACCAGGCATATGAAGTTTTCGAGCAACTTCAAACAAATTCTCAGGCTCCCGGGGTGACAAATGTCAGAGTAGATTCCAGGATCCCAAACTTTGCATTTAAATCCGCCTCTGTCTTGATTTATATTCTTCTCTCCGGGCGGTTTAGAAATTGTATTATCACCAAGATGACCAAACATCTTCCGAGACCCATTCAATTGAACTTGATACTAATCCTTACACTTCGGATTGAAGCGTCGAATCCTATGGAACCTTGCACACCAGCTCTGAGTACGAGCCATTTCCCTTTTACTCTTAAAGCCACAGAGAGCTCTAAGCTGGCCATCTGTTTCAAGCAAACCATATTCAAGTGAAAAAGTAAAGATAAAGGTCAAGGATTGTACCCACTTGAAGCTTGTATTAGGTGGTAATGGCCTTGGGATAGGTGTTTCCAGTGGTTCTGTAGGCTCTACTCCCTTGTATCCTTCTGTGAATTCCTCCACTTCCTTGCAAACTTCTTCAACTGCAACTACGTCTTGATCAAAGTCTTCTATGTCTTCCACGTCACTCAAGTCATAAGTTGGAGGTTTAGAGAAATCTACCTCGACATCATCTTCGTACTCATTGAGATAAGGTTCTTCAGGTTCAAGGAGTTCAGTTGCGGATGCAAGTTCGTGACTAGGAGAGCTTGATTCATGATCATCAATACCTATGGAATCAACTTCTTGGTCTATTCCGTCCAATTTTTCACGAGGTATAAGCTTTGGAGGTTGTGCACTATCTTCCTTGGTGTCCATTCCGAGCTTCTCGGCAGAATCCTTTACAGTTCTCGATTCCCATGGAGGTTCAGCATCTCCTAAATCTTCAACCACTTCTTCTTCTACAAGTATTATGGCTTCCTCCACTTGTTCAAAGACAAAGCCATGCTCCTCACTGTCCACCAAAGTTTCTAGTGTCTCCTTCATGCTACGCTCTTTTTTGATTCTCCACATGTGACCATGGAAATACTTTGAGTGCTCAGATGTCGAGAAGCTATTATATTTACTACCTCAGTTAAGGTAGTAGTGAGTTCCAGTTCGTCCCTTTGCATCTTTGCTTGCCCTTGAAGAAGAACATGAAGTTTGTCATTTACTGGAGGTTGGGGTGGGTATGAGGGCTCATCGGTTGGAAGAGAGGGTTCATAATAAGAATGTGGTGGTTTTTGGGAGTAATAGGATTGGAATTGTGGTGGATAAGGGTCATATAGTGGTGAATGGTCTATAAGCACAGGGTGGAATTTGTTGGTAACTATCAGGGGGTCCACCATATCTATCAGTTTGGTATGGATTGTATATTGGTCGTCATCTGTGCTGTTGCCTAAAGGGTTGATCAAGTCCTCGTGGCTCCATCCATCTTTGATTGCTCTGACCTTGATGCATATTCTTGTTATAGCTTCCATTCCTTTCAACAAATGTAGAACCAAACTCAAAGCGAGAGGGGTGAAAATTCATAGTAGCTGATAGAAATAAAAGGGAAAAACAAAAACAAATAAACAAATAAAAGAAAAAATATTTACAATAACCAATAATAAGGCACACGTTTGCAACTCCCCGGCAACGGCGCCATTTTGACAAATGAAATTTCCTATCGGTAAAGAAATGTAAAAGTAATCGCGTTGTAAGTATAGTTTCTAAACCAACAGAAAATTCTTTCGTACAAACGTTTGGTTGTCACAAGTAACAAACCCAATAAAAATAATTAACCGAAGTATTCAAACCTCGGGTCGTCTTCTCAAGGAATTGCAGGGAGGTGTTCTTATTATTGGCTATGGAAAACAATGTTTTTGGGTTTGAAGAAGGTTTGAGCAAGAGAAATAGATTGCAGGAATTAATAAATCAATAACTGTAAATCTCTTGGCAAGGTATGAAAACCGGAATTCCTATCCTAGTTATCCTTATCAGATGTGGTGAGAATTGGGTTTTAATCTCACTTAGTTATCCCTTATTAAATAAAGAAAAGTCAAGTGGACTAATTAAATTGATCCTCGAGTCTTAGTCAACTTTTAGAGCGATCCAAATTAATTAGCAATCTACCAATTTCAACCACTGCTGAGTTTGATAACTCAAGTATTACCAATTAATTAACCAAAGCCAAAAGAAGAAAATAAATCATAAACAGAGCAAAACAATCATGAGTCTGAAATACTTTAATTTATATTAACTAAGAAAATCATAAAATGAATGGTCCATAAACCAATTGGGCAACATAAGTCAAATACACATAAAAAATATCAGAGTAAATAAGAGTAGAAGAGAAACATAAATTATTGAACCTGGTATGAAGAAACAATCCTGATGACTAAGAGAAATCCTAAATCCTAAAATAAATCCTAATCCTAATCCTAAAAGAGAAGGGAGAGAACCTCTCTCTCTCAAAACTACATCTAATCCTCAAACTATATGTTATGATCTGATGATTTCTATGAATGAATGGATTCTCCCAATTTATGGCCTTTAATCTGTGTTCTCTGGGCTTGGATCTGGGCCAAAAAGGGTCTACAAGTCACTGGGATTGACTTCTGCAGCATCTGCAAAGCGTGCTCGTCACGCGTCCGCGTGGGTCACGCGATCGCGTCATTTGGAGTTTTGCTTTTCCACGTGGTCGCGTTAATCATGCGTCCGCATCAGTTGTGTTCCGTGAGTCACGTGTTCGCGTCATCCATGTGCTCGCGTCAGTGCTCTTTGCGCTTAAGCACGCGTCCGCGTCGTCCATGCGGTCGCGTCAGTCCGTTTCATAAAAAACTCCATTTTTGCGCTTTCCTTCCATTTTTGTATGTTTCCTTTCCATCTTTTAAGTCATTTTTGACCTCGGGAGCTCTCACCCTTGGAGGTCAGCCACCTTATATAACCTTTTCCTAGTACTTCTGTGACTCAGTATGGCCCTTTCCAGTTGGCTGCTAGCTTCCCTTCTCCTGACCGATGTGCTCCGATATCATTTTGAATTAGGATGAGGTCGTCAGTGGTGAAGCTTCGCTGGATTACTTTCCGGTTATACCTTAAAGCTATTCGACGCTTTAGTGCTTCCTCTATAATCCGAACTCTTTCTCGGACTTCTGGAAGTAGGTCGAGCTCTTCCCTCTGTGTTTAGCAGTTGGTATCTTCATTGTAGAGGATCACCATAAGGGATCTTTCTTCCACCTCTACGGGAATCATTGCCTCCATTCCGTAAGCAAGTTGGAAAGGTGATTCCCCGGTGGTGGAGTGTGGTGTCGTCCAGTATGCCCATAGGACTTACGGGAGCTCTTTAGCCCAGGCTTCTTTTGCGTCCTGTAGTCTCCGTTTTAATCCGGCCAATATGACTTTGTTGGCAGCTTTTGCCTGTCCGCTGGCCTGTGGGTGTTCTACAGAGGTGAACTGGTGCTTGATTTTTAGATCGGCTACCAAGTTCCTGAAGCCCGTGTCGGTGAACTAAGTGCCATTGTCTGTGGTGATCGAGTATGGGACCCTAAACCTTGTGACAATATTTCTGTACAGGAACTTCCGACTTCTTTGGCCGGTGGCAGCAGCTAATGGTTCTGCCTCAATCCATTTTGTGAAATAGTCTATTCCTACAATGAGGAACTTGACTTGTCCTGATCCCTGGGGGAATGGTCTGAGGAGGTCGAGCCCTCACTCTGCTAACAGCCAGGGTAAAGTGACGCAGATGAGCTCTTTGGGTGGGGCGATATGAAAGTTGGCATGCTTCTGGCATGGGGGCATGCTTTAACGAAATCGATTGCTTCCTTTTACAAGGTCGTCCAGTAAAAGCCAACTCAGAGTACCTTTCTAAAAAGAGCTCGTGCCCCGAGGTGGTTGCCGTACATGCCACTGTGGACTTTTTCTAGGACTTCCCTTGTAGCAGAGGTTGGGACGCATTTTAGGAGGGGTGTTGAGATCCCTTTTCAATATAGGACGTCGTGCACTATGGTGTAGGACTGTGCTTATCTTACTAGCCTTTTTGCCTCCCTTTTATCTGTGGGGAGTGTTTCGGACTTGAGGTAGCTGATTATGGGAGTCATCTACCCTTGGTTATGGTCTGATATGTTTAGGACCTTCTCTTCTTCCGTGGTTGATGGGTTTTGTAGTGTTTCTTAGATGAGGCTTCTATTGTTGCCCCATGGTTTGGTGCTGGCTAGTTTCAAAAGTGCATCAGCTCGGGCGTTTTGTTCCCGGCGTATATGTCGGATGTCGTATCCCATAAATTTTCCGAGTTGTTCTCTGGTCTTGTCTAGGTATTTTTCATGGTGGGGTCCTTTGCCTGGTAGCTTCCTTCTATTTGCGAGGTGATTACTTGTGAATTGCTGAAGACGGTAAGCTTTTGGGCTCCGGCTTCCCTAGCCAACTTCAAACCAGCCAGTTGGGCTTTGTACTCGGCTTGATTATTTGAGGCAGGAAGCTCAAATCTTAAGGAGAGTTTGAGTTGCTACGATGACACCTGCTTCACCTCCAGCTTTGTTTGATGAGCCGTCAATGTAGAGGTTCCAACAAATAGGGGTGCTTGGTGTGTCGGTGTACTCGGCAATGAAGTCAGCCAGGTACTGAGACTTGATGGCTGTCTGAGCTTTATACTTAAGGTCGAATTCGGACAACTCAACTGCCCATTGTAGGATTCTTCCAGCTAAGTCAATTTTCTACAGGATACCTTTGATTGGTCCGTATTTTGATGGTGTAGACCTAAAAGTGTGGTTAGAGTTGTCAAGAGGTGAGTATGAGGGTGTAGGCAAACTTCTTTATCTTTTGGTAGTTTAGTTTAGCCCTTTGTAGAGCCTTGCTGATAAAGTAGATGGGTTGCTGTCTGTTTTCGTCTTCTCTGACTAGGGCCGAGGCTATCGCCCGAATTCCCACAGCGAGGTATAGGATTAGTTCTTCTTTTTGTCACGGTCGGGTTAGAATAGGTGGTTACCCCAGGAATGTTTTGAAGTCTTGGAAGGCTTGTTTACATTCTGGGGTCCATTCGAACCTCTTTCCTTTCCTTAGGGTTGCATAGAAAGGGAGGGATCTTATGGCTGATCCGGCTAGGAACCTAGATAGGGCCGCTAGCCTTCCGTTTAGCTGCTGTACCTCCTTAATGCAGGTTGGGCTTTTCATGTTGAGTATGGCTTGGCATTTGTATGGGTTTGCCTCAATCCCTCTCTGGGAGAGCATGAAACTTAGAAATTTGCCAGCTTCCACCGCAAAAGTGCACTTTATGGGATTTATTTTCATCCCGTGTTTTCTTATGGTGCCGAATACTTCAATGAGGTTGGGTAATAGTGTTTATTCCCTTTGTGTTTTCACCAGCATGTCGTCCCCGTAGACTTCCATCAGCTTCCTGATGTGGTCGGCGAATACTTTGTTTATCCACCTCTGATATGTGGCCTCCGTGTTCTTGAGTCCGAACGGCATAACTACGTAGCAGTAGTTTGCTCTTGGGGTTAGGAACAGGGTTTTTTCCTGGTCGGGTTGATGCATCGGGATCTGGTTATATCCCGAGCAGGCGTCCATGAAGGAGAGGTACTTGTATCCCGATGAGGCGTCGACTAGGGTGTCGATATTCAGGAGGGGGTAGGGATCTTTTGGGCAAGCTTTGTTGAGATTGGTATAGTAGAAACACATTCCACACCTTCCATTTGGCTTTTTGACCAATACTACATTGGCCAACCATAGTGGGTATTTGACCTCCCTTATGAACCCTGCCTCTAGTAAGGCTTGTACTTGCTCCTCCACAACTTGTGATCTCTCTGGACCAAGCTTTTTGCGCTTCTGTTGTACTGGCTGAGATCTGGGGTACGCTGCTAGCTTGTGGTACATTAATCTGGGGCCTATGTCGGGCATGTCCACTGCTTTCCATGCGAAAAAGTCAGAATTATTCTTTAGGAACTTTATCATTAGCTCCTTTAGGTCTCCTTTTAGGTTCGCGCCTATATTTATCATTTTATCTTGAGTATCTCCGACTTGGACCTCTTCGGTCTCGCCTTCTGGGTCAGGGCAAAAATCGTCACGGGCTCGGGCTCCCCCGAGTTCTATAGTGTTGGTTTCCTTTCCTCTGGGATCGCCATTAAGATTCAAACTTACATTGTAATAGCGTCACGCGAGTTTTTGGTCTCCTTTTATGGTGGCTATCCCTTCTGGGGTTGGGAATTTCATGCATAGGTGTGGAGTGGAGACTACTGCGGCGAGCTGATTTAGCATTGTCCGACCTTTGAGGGCGTTGTACGCAGAGCTCACGTCGACTACGATGTAGTCGATGTTCAGTGTTCTGGAGCGGGTTCCCTTTTCAAAGGTTGTGTGTAGTGGGATGTAACCTAGGGGCTGGATTAGGGCATTTCCAAGCCCGAACAAACTGTTGGAATATGCTCTGAGCTCTTTTTCTTATAGACCGAGCTTGTCGAAGGCGGATTTGAATAGGATATCCGCAGAGCTTCCTTGGTCGACCAGTGTTCGGTTAAGATTGGCATTGGCGAGTATGATGATGATGACTACGGGGTCATCATGCTCGGGAATGATACCCGCGGCGTCTACTTTATTGAAGGCGATAGTGGGGAGGTCGGATGACCTATCCCCTTCCCCAAGATGGTATACCTCTTTGAGGTGTCTTTTTCGAGATGATTTGGAGATTCCTCCTCCTGCGAATCCTCTGTTGATCATATGAACGTGCCTTTCTAGGGTGTGAGGAGGTCGTTCAGCTCGCCCCTCCTCTTCATCCTTTTTTCTCCTTTTTGGCTCGTCGGTCCTGTTGGCCAGGAATCGGTCTAGTCTTTCTTCTCGAGCCAATTTTTCTATGACATTTTTCAAGTCATAGCACTCGTTGGTAGGGTATCCGTAGATCCTGTGGTATTCGCAGTATTCGGCCCGTTCTTATGCCTCGTTCAGAGATGTTGGATACTTCTTGGATATGGAGTGCCTAAGGGGTCCTTCCCGTAAACCGTTGATGAGCCCCATAATTGCCACCTCTGTGGGGAGATTCTGTGTGTCAAGTCATGCTTTATTGAATCTTTCCATGTAGCTGTGGAGGCTTTCTCGATCTCCCTGTTTAATCTGTAGCAGGCTTGAAGTGTGCTTGGCTTTGTCCTTCTGAATGGAGAACCTGGCGAGGAACTTCTTGGCAAGGTCATCGAAGCTTGTGATCGATGATAAACCACAATTTTGTGATTTATCTTGTGCTTAATTTAGGGGATTTTATCAACTTTTTCTCACATTTATTCAATAAAATATCATGGTTTTGTAATTCTCCCTTAATTTGTGCTTAAGTGTAAAAACATGCTTTTTAGGCCTTTAATTTGCTAGTTTTAATTCACCTTTGATTCCACTAGATGCCTTGATGTGTTTGTTAGTGAATTTAGGATGAAAAGGGCTAGGAATGGATAAAAGGAGTGAAGAGAAAAGCATGTGAAGTGAAAAACTCAAGGAAAATTTGGAGTACACACATCGACGCGTATGCGCAACAAACGCGCACGCGTGGATATGAAGTCGCATGGCGACGCGTACACGTGACAAACACGTACGCGTGGATAGTAAAATGTCAAGCGACGTGTACGCATGACCGACGCATACGCGTCGTAGCCCGCACGTGACCTCATTAAAGTGAAAACACTAGGGGCAATTTCTGAGCTTCCGAGGCCCAAATCAAACTGTTTCTAGAGACTTTCATGCAGAATTGAAGATTGGACAAAGGAGGGGAAACTTAGGGTAGTTAGGATGAGCCTTTAGTTAGTTTTCTAGAGAGAAAAGCTCCCTCTTCTCTCTAGAATTAGGTTAGGATTAGGTTAATTTCTCTTAGATCTAGCTTTTAATTCTTGCTTTGATTTAGTTTTCTTTACCATTTCTTGTTCCTACGTATTTCCTCTCTTAGCTTTATTTGTTATTTCCTTTATTTTGTTATTCTCATGTTCATGCACTCTTGTTTCTTTGATTTTTCCTTTTAATGCAATTTACATTTTATGGTTCTTTATGTTTAATTGAATTGTTGTTATTAATTCCTTGCAATTGGTAGTTGTTAGATTTTATTCTTGTTGTCATTTTATCTTACTTTCCTTTTATGCCTTCCAAGTGTTTGATAAAATGCTTGGAAGGATGTTAGAGTAGAATTTTTTGTGTCCTTGGCTTGGGATGGTAATTTAGGTGAACTTGAGTTGCTAATGTCCAAGTGATTGATGATTGGCATCCATTGACTCTAGCTTTCACTAATTCAATTAGTGAGTGGTTAGGACTTATGGACTAGGATTAATGTAGCTCATTTGACTTTCATTCAATTGTTAGAGGATGACTTAATGAGATTGATCCTTGCAATTATCATGTTATGGTTAGTAACAAGAATAAAGATCCTTAACCATCAACCTTTGCCAAGACCTTTTTATCATTTGGGTTTCATTTACTTTTCTTGTCTCTTATTCCAAAACCCCAAAAATACTTATCCATAACCAATAATTGAGCGCACTTCCCTGCAATTCCTTGAGAGACGACCCGAGGTTTAAATACTTCGGTTATTTTCATTAGGGTTTGTACTTGTGACAAACAAATTAAATTTCTATTTGAGGATTCATTGTTGGTTTAGAGCTATACTTGCAACGAGATTTTGTTGAGAAATTCTTTACCAAAAAAATTCTTCTCATCAATCGACCTTGCCAGTAGGCTGTCGAACCACTTTATCGCCATCTTAGTTAGAGTGGTCGGGAAGGCCTTGCAACGGGTTGCGTCCGAAGCGTCTGTGAGTACATCCGGCTCCTAAAGTTGCTGAGGTGATGACTCGCGTCGGATGTGCCATCATATGCAGTCATGTCGGGAGCTTTGAAATCTTTCGGAACCTTAGCCTTCATGATTTCTTTTATGAACGGGTCTTGATCCTTGTGAGGGCTGTCTTCGCGGTCGGATCGAGTGGCTTTAGTTTTGAGGTCGGCTTTGAGCTTTAGGAGTTTTTCTTCTAGCTCTCGATGTTGCCTTGTTTTCTCTCCGGAGGTCTCGCTCGGCCTCTTGTTGTCCTTCAGCCTCTTGTTCGAGCTGTGATGACGAGATGTTTCTTGTTTAGTTTGGAATTGATCAAAAACAAAAATCAATTCGTTGGTAGCATAGTCCAAACCAATAATAGACTCTCACAATCAAATGTTATCACAATTCAAACCAAACATAAACCGAGAGTAGTTAAACCTCGAGTCATTCTCCCTAGGAATACAATTGAAAGTGTTATGCTTTCGGTTGTGGAGGAAAAAAGGGGTGGTTTCCAAATCAAAGAACGAAAGATTAAAAGAACTAAGAAAAAAAGAACTAAGCAATTATCAAAATTGGTATTAATGCAAGTAAAAAGGGGATGAGACCAAAACTAGTGAAAATGCTATAAATGCATAAAAAGCCTTGACTTCGGAGTTGAGAATCCATGGAATCCTATCATGGCCATAACCACAACTATGATAATTATTATGAGTCAATCTCACTTAGTTAACCCCTAACATTGAGGAGTAAGTCAAGCAAGCATAATTGACCTTAATCCATAAGTCCTAACTAACTTACCAAACTAGTTGATAAAAGGCTAGCTTTAATGAAAATAAGAGTCAACTAACTCCTCAAGAATTACCACTAAATGTTGGACATTACGACTCTAGTATCCTAAGGACTCAAACCCCAAGCCAAGGTGTGAAAATCTACTCAAAATTACCAAGTGGCATTTTCATAAATACTTGGTGGGAATATGACCAAAACATGAGAAATTGCAAGGAAAATTAGAAAACTATGACCAACTATTCACAAAACCAAATATAAACATACCATCAAGCATAAAGAAAGCATGGAACATTAAATTCATCAGTCAAAACTTCAACAAACTCAAAATTGCAAATATGAACAAAGTAACTTCAATCAAAAGGAAATGAAAGTAAAAGTGCTTTAATTAAAGAGGAAATTGAGAGTACTTACAATTGAAGAAGCAAAATTCCAAAATCAAAGCTTGCTATAAAATGCTACAATGGAAATGGAAATGAAACCCTAAGAGAGCAATGCTACACAACTCTTACTCCTACTCTTAATTACTTCTAAAAAAACTATCTAAGTGAGCTCTCCAGCTAATTGTTGAATTTCCCTTCATATAGCATCCAAATCCAGCTCCAAACCTTCAAAATTTGGGCCAAAACCCCTCAGAAAATGCATAACACGTGTTTTTTTAATGAAATCATGTGCAGGGTCCTCTGTGTACGCACACTTGGCCAAAAGTTTACCTGTGCGTACGCACAGGTGCTTGTGCACACTCACACATGGAAATTTTTTCTGGTACACACACACGTTATTCCTTGTGTGCATGCAGACTTTGCTGTGTGTGCTTTTCCTTATTTTCTTCATGTTTTCTCCCTTGAACATGCTTTCTTCCACTTTTGCCTAGCCAATCTTACCTAAATGACCTGAAATCACTCAACAAACATATCATGGAATCTAAGGGCATAAAAGTGGAATTAAAATTGCCCATTTCAAGCATAAAAACTCATGTTTTCACATTTAAGTCCAAATTAGGGAGAAATCACAAAAGTATGCTATTTTGGTGCTTAAGTGTAGGTTTATGTGCTAGAATCCATCCAAATTGAGTCAAAATATATCATCAAATGTGGACTCATCAATTCTTCCACACTTAAATGATAGCATGTCCTCATGCCAAACTAACAAGGAGAAAGATGAAAATGGGGCAATCAACTTATCAAATGCAACTATCTATATGCATACAAGTATGTATATATACTATTTATAGCTATATATCTATCTACAGTTTCCTATGAATTTGGTGAAAACAAACAAACAAATTTCCAACTAAGAGTATAGACATATAGGGCTAAACAAAGAAATAATCCAATGCAACCAAAATCTAGAGAATTGGTTTAACTCATCAAAATGAAGCAACTTGCAAGAATACATAACAAAAGAGATGGAAATATAGAATTAAGTAATTGAACCCTCACTAGGTGTGTATACACTCTAATCACTCAGTGTCTAAGGGTTAATTCACTCAAACACTACAAGAAAATAAGCTTTCTGCCACACTTTTAAAGCGTACCGAAAAGTACAAAAAAGCGTGCCGATAGCTATTCGCCACGCTTTTTGAGCTATCGGCACGCTTTTAAATGGGTCACATCTGCCAGCGTGCCGATTGCTCTATCGGCACGCTTTTGTAGATCTATTGGCGCGCTTTTTTTGTTGCCACGCTTTCATCTCTTGCCACGCTTAAAAACCGTGGCCATAGGTCTTAACCTATGGGTACACTTGAGAAGCGTACCTATAAGTGTACATATCGCCACGCTTTTAAAACGTGCCCAAAAAGTTGGTTTTGGATACACTTCAAAAGCGTGCCGATAAAGAAAAAACTACTGCCACGTTTTAAAAGCGTGGCTATATCCTTAGCAAATTTAAAAAATTAGTATAAGCTTTTTTACACACTCTAATACACTCCAAAAATAATTAAAAAAACATTAACAAAAATATGTAAATGTCATTTAAAAAAATTAATCAATAAAAAATAATATTACATTAATAGAATTCAAACCAAATTAGCCATGTCATCTCTATACATGCAACCACAGTGTACATGAAATTTACAAACATAAACAAAAATGAATTTCTAGGAAGGAAATTAAGAAATGTCATTGAATCACCCCAAGCTTGTACTAGGCCTTCCTCGGATAAAGGAATCAAATGGAAAGCTCCACAATACACTTCAAGAATAATCTGCAATTATGATCATATGAATAACGAAAAAACAGAAGGTAAGCAAATTATAAAGCATCTTGCCATGATAAATATTAAAGAAAGGAATCAAGTAGTCACCAAATTCATACTTAACTAAATAGCCACCAAGAGCCACCAACTGTGCATTCCTTAATCAAATAATCACCAAATTCATACTTAATTAACAAACAAGAAAACAAGTGGATTCTTCTCAAGTGAGGATGATGAAGTCAATGATAATTCCTTTTATTTTCCAAACACTTTGATAAAAGAAAAAAATTCTTTCACTACAAACAAAACTCACTTTTAATTTTTCTCAAACGACTGTAGAAAGAGCAAATAAAAAATAATAATCAAGTTATAAATCAGAAATTGCACAATGAAATAACAAAAAACAAAGAAGGGAAACAAAAGAAATCAAACCATCTAGCTCAAATTGAAAAAAAATTTAGGTGAAATATCTGCCAAACAGGAATTCTGGACAAACATCACTACAAAGGAATTCTGAATTCCTTGCATCACAAATTCAACAAGGTTGATGTATAACTTCATATGCTTAACTTCTATTTCAATTTGAGAATATATTGAGAATGAAAGCTGATTTAAATAGGAAAGTATAAATGAAATTACGCAGGAAAGATCAAAATTGGCTAACGAAAGTTTGGTTGGTAGATACTAGTCATCATACCTAACATTGCTATTAACTGAAGAAGGGCCGTGTTTCCCAACAGTGCAATACTGATCTGAATCTATCTCCCAGAGTGCTGGTTTTCCCTGTTGTGGCTGAAAATGGCCCAAGAACCTAACCAAATATAAAATCAAGCAACACAGTTTAATCTTCCACTATAATGCAACTAGGATAAGTATATAACTATACATCACTTCTTATGGAAACAATTATCTGGACGTAATCCCTCCTACTGGAAATAATTCTCTGGCCACTTAGCAAAATCCATTTTTCTTTAAAAAAGAATTTTCTATTTAGGAAATCTAAGTAATATTAATAAATTTATTTCAATCATATTCCCGATTAAATAGACGAGTGTAAGTGGGTAGAAATAATTTAGGAAGAAAGAGAATTTAGTAAGGATAATTTTCTAAATCTAAGTTTCCTCAACAATAAGGTTATTTAAATTATTGCTTAGAATTTCCAAATGGGTTAATGACAACAAATGACCCTGTTTCTTACAAGTTAATTGCTTTTTGTTTATTGCCATCCAAGTACGTGTTGCTATAATAACGCTGAAAGGATCGAATATACTCCTGTGATTGAGTTGCAGCCTTCCATTGTCCTCTTTTCTCAGAAAATATCTGTATGGAAGAATCAAATACAGGATTATCAGACACATGAAGAACTAAATTCAGACCAAACCTTTGCAAAGAAAGAAGGACAAGCAAACAGACAGAAGGGTAAGTAACAAATAAATCTGGTTTGAATTTTTAAATGAGTTTTGAACTGTCATTCACATGGTTAAAGTTCAGAATATGTCTTGAGTGCACTCTCAGATTTTCATCCACCATCTACCTACGGTAGAGAAGCTAGTTTATAAACTGCCAACTGACATTATCTAATAAAAGAGGCAAGGAAAGAATTAACTAATTAAGAAAGCAAAGTGGCAACAAACATTACTGCATGATTAGTAATTTAGTAAAAGGAAAAGAACAGTTGCACACACACACAAAACACAAAACACACAAGAAGAAATGATCTTCGAGAAGTTGGAGAAGTTGCATAAAGCAATGATAGTCTTCTTTCTTATCTTGAAATGCTTCTTGCACTTGTGCCATATAATCTCTCGCTTCTTCATACGTTGCCACCATTTCTAGTTCTTTCACTCCTGATCGAGAAAAAGAAACTCAGCCGAGAAAATAATGTTGATAATGGGTTAAGAACTCAATTAAAAAGTTGCAAGGTCAGTTAATTTAAGGAACAATTTAGTTTTTTCTTTTTTAATTTAATTTAGTAGATTCTTTGGTGTTTACAAAATTTTTGTTTAACTTGTCTAAAGTAGAGATAAAGTAAGACTCGCATCTTTATTTTTTAAGTCTATCAGTAAATGTTAGGCACTATAGAAGAGACCTTAATTTTAGTAGACTGATAGCATCATAGTTGCATAGAACTTCCAATACACCTCTATCACGGATACACTGCTGCACCAAGACCGTTCTAGGTGGCGGTGCATCAGACATACTCACACCCTCAAGAAACCCCCATTTAGTATTTCTTTACCAAAAAAATTAAAGACAAAAATCAGAAACCATTCCAATAAGCAATTTTCATCATAACCAAACAAAATAACAAACGATCATATCACTCAAACCTTGTATCAAGTATCTGTACTATTCGAACAAATGCATGTGTGTCATAATAAAGTATAATTCATATACTAAGATTAAAAGAATACCAGTGAATGAATCTCATTATCCAAGTTGAAATAAATTTCATATACTCCAATATAAGAAATCAGTACAATTCATATACCAGTAGTGACTTGATAGTTTTCCATGCAGATCCCACTGAAGCCAGGGGTTTTTTTCTTGTAGTGTAATTTGTCACAAACTATGAATTTATCTAAAAATTTTATTCATTCAGACTTCAAATATGAATATGATCAATTAAAACCCTAAAAAATAGTAGGATTTGTACCTCTTGGATAATTTGAAGAGCAATCACTCCTCTGCTTTTCTTCATAATCGGTTTCTTCTTCGTCCAACGGCGGTCGGAGATGAAGTTGGCCAAAGCTACGCACAGCAAAATGGCGCCACCGAAGCCAACGGCGCGAGGGATGAGCGACTAGTTGGGGAACAAATAGAAGATTAATAGCAAATTAAACACAGCAAAACCAATTTAATAATAGAACCAGAACAAATAGAAGATTAACAGAGAGAAGAGAGGTCTGGAAGATTTAAAAAACAGAGTAGTTAAAAGGAGAATTTCACAAACCAGGAATCAGGAAGAACGACGGCGGCGTTCAGGACGGGGAGGACAGCAACGTTCACGGGACGCGGAGGACAGCGACGCTCACAGGACGGGAGAGTAGGACGCAGACATTCACGGGATGGAGACGACACGACGAGGAGAACACGCCTTGGACCGAGACCGCGAGACGTGCGAGTCTGCGATGGCGTGTGCGAAGGGGATTCTGTGCGACGGCGGTTCTGGCGTGTGCGAGGGACAGAAGAGAGCGAGAGAAGAGACTTAGGGAGTTAGGGTTCCAGTGAGGGGAGGGTGATTTTAGATTTAGGGTTCGAAGGCATGGGTGATGAACGATGAACGATGAACGATGGAGATGGTGAGGGTTGAGCGTCGATTGAGGGAGAGGAAGCGCCGATTGGGGGAGAGGAAGCGATGATTGAGGGAGGAGCGAGAGAGAGGCAGCGTCTTTAGTGTTTAGGGTTTGCGAGAGAGAGAGAGATCGCTGAGGGTGCACGCCGAGGCAGGGTGCGCCGACGGAGAAGCGCCGATAGAAGGTTGCAAGAGAGGGTGCGAGGGTTGGGAATCCGAGGAGGAGGCTTGCCGTTTGGGTGCGAGAGAGGGTGCGATAGAGGGCTACGAGAGAGGGCTGGGTGTGATGGTTCTCGGCGGTGATGAAGATGAAGGGCGTGCATGGGTTCTCATTAGCAGTGATGAATTGGGACATGGTAGTGATGAAGATGAAGGGGCTGGCAGCTAGTGTCCGAGGCTTGAGCAGTGAAAAGATTGTCACTTCTTTAGGGTTGAAGTGTTTAATTGGGAAAAAATTGAAGTGTGAATAAAAAATTGGTGAAAATTATGTCGCTACGCTTTTTTAGAGTGCCTATAGGAAGAAAAATCAGCCACGCTTCAAAAGCATACTTATTTCTCTCTATGGCCACGCTTTTGACGCGTGGCAAAAAAAAGCGTGGCCAAATCAATAATCAGTCGCCACCCTCATAAAAGCGTGCCGATTTCTCTCTATGGTCACGCTTTTGAAGCGTAGCAAAAAAAAGCGTGGCCAAATCACAAATCAGTGGCCACCCTTGCAAAAGCGTGGCCATAGACCACTTTTAGGCACGCTTTAAAAGCGTGGCAAGAAAAAAGTGTGCCGACAGGCCTTTTTTCTTGTAGTGAAATATCCTCTAATCATGCTTTCAAGGTTTTGCTTTGCATCTAACAATCAATAAACAAGTGATGCATGAATGCAATTATCATGAGGACTTATTAGGGTTGTAATCGGGTTACGGTCAAGGTGGGACAAATATGATCAAGTGGACTAAAGTTATTGAATCCTTCATTAGTTTAAGTTTCTAACTCAACCTTTATCAATCCAACAATAAAATATGCAATCCTAACTTCCCATCATTTCTCTCTCACAAACATTTATGTATGCTTTATCATTCACATCACATATGCATTTCTTATTCACGTTTCTTAGGGGTAACCTTTGTTCCCCTATTTATGGGGACGATTTTTTTTTTCAAGGGAAAATAAATGCATATGGTTTACTAGTTCATACATGAATGCACCCATTTTCCAAAATTTTTTCAATGAAATACCCAAATTAAATATTTTCACTACCAATGCTTCCCAAAATTTCCCAACACTTAAATTAAACACACTCCTTAACCTAAGAAAATCAAGGATTCAATCCAAGGTAAATCATGATTTTCCGCTTAAGGTTGTAATGTGCTAATGTCAATAACAATGGGGTAAATAAAGTTCAAAGAGAAAGCTTATTGTATAGTTTGGGATCGACCAAAACAAGAATCAATTCGTTGGTAGTATAGTCCAAACCAACAATGAATTCTCTTAATCAAATGTTTACAAATTCTAATTAAACCGAGAGTACTTAAACCTTGGGTCGTTCTCCCTAGGACACAATTGAAGTGTTACTACCTTGGTTGTTGAGGAAAAAAGGGGGGTTTCAAGCAAAAAATGAAAGATTAAAGAACTTGAGGATAAAAGAACTAAAAGATGATCAAAATTGTAATTAATGCAATTAAAAGAAGACAAGATCCAAAACTAGCGAAAATGCTATAAAAGAGACCTTGACTCGGGAGTGAGGATCCAAGGAATCCTATCATCGCCATAACCACAACTATAGTAATTGTCATGAGTTAGTCTTGCCTAGTCAACCCCAACCATCAAGGAGTAAGTCAAGCAAGCATAATTGACCTTAATCCATAAGTCCTTGCCAACTTACCAAACTAGTTAATAAAAGGCTAGCGTCAATGAAAACAAGGGCTAATTAACTACCCAAGAATTACCACTAAATGTCGGACATTATGACTCTAGTATCCTAGGAACTCAAACCACAAGTCAAGGTGTGAAAATCTACTCAAAATCTAAGGTTGGAATTTTCACAAACACCTTGTGTGCATAAAAGTAAAACATGGAAATTGCAAAGTAAAATAGAAAGCTATAACCAACTAAGCACAAAATCAACAATAAACATCCAAACAAACATAAAGAAAGCATGAAACAGAAAATTCATTTATCAAAACTTTACGAAACACAAAATTGCAATATGAACAAGGCAACTTGAACCAAAGGAAGTTGAAGGTAAAAGTGCTTTAATTACAGGGGAAATTAAGAGTACTTACAGTTAAAGATGATCAAAATCCAAAATTAAGCTTGCGATAAAATGCTACATGAGAATGGAAAATGAAACTACATAAACCCTAGGAGAGCTCTCTATTCTACACTACTCCTACTCCTAATACTATATGTAACTATAGAAAATCAATCTAAGTCCTCCTCTTCAAATGTGTTGAATTCTCCTTTATAAAGCATCCAAATTCAGCCTTCAAGCCTTTCAAAATGGGCCAAGAGGACTCCAAATTCACGCAGCACATGGTTCATTAATGAAATCATGTGCAGGGACCTGTGACTGTGCATCCACACACTCGGCTGAAAACTAACCTGTGCATACGCACAGGTGCTTGTGCGCACGCACACACGAAAATTCTCGCTTGTGCGTACGCACGCAAGGCTATGCGCACGCACACTTCGCTGTGTGTGCTTTTCCTTGTTTTCTTCACGTTTTCTCCCTTGCACATGCTTTCTTCCAGTTTTGGCCATCCATTCTTGCCTTCAAGGCCTGAAATCATTCACAAACCATATCATGGCATCGAATTGAATAAAAGTGGAATTAAATCACTCTATCAAAGCATAAAATTGCATGTTTTCACATTTAGGATCAAATTAGGGATCAAACACAAAAGTATGCTTTTTGGCTGCTTAAGTGTGAGTTCATATGCTAGAATCCATTCAAATTGAGTCAAAATATACCGTCAAATATGGATTCATCAATTCCCCCACACTTAAACAATAGCATGTCCTCATGCTAAACTAACAAGGAAAATGAGCAAAAGGGATAATCAACTTATTAAATGCAACTATCTACATGCATGCAAGTATGTATATGCTATATATCTATCTATCTATAATGTCCTACCAATTTGGTGAAACAGGCAAGCAATCCAATTCCAAGCAAGTACAAACATGATAGGGCTAAGTAGAGAATTAATTCAATCCAAACAAAATCCAAAGAATTGATTCAAGTCATCAAAAATGAAGTAACTTGCAAGAATACGTGATAAGAAGCATGGAGATATAGAGTTGAGTAATTGAACCCTTACTAGGTGTGTATACACTCTAATCACTCAGAGTTTAGGATCAATTCACTCAAATCTCCTTCCAGTCATGCTTTCAAGGATTTACTTTTCATCTAACAATCAACAACAAGTGATGCAGGGATGCAATTATCATTAGGACTACATATGGTTGTAATGGGGTTAGGGTATGGTGGGATAGATATGGCCAAGTGGACTAATACAATTGTATCCTTGATTAGTTTAAGTTCTCACTCAACCTATATCAACCGAATCAAACACAAAAAATGCAATCCTAACCTTCCATCACTTTTAATTCACTAACACTCATGCATGCTTTTCTCACACAAACAACACATGCAATTCCTTTTTTTATTTCTTTACTCTTCAGGGTGACTTTGTGCCCCTTTTTATGATGAAGAGTTATTTTTTTTTAGAATTGCATATGGTTTAAGTAGTTCATACATGAATGTTCCCATTTTCCAAAATTTTCTTAAACAGTGTCACTCACTACCAATGTTTCTCCAAATTCCCCCACACTCCTTCAACCTAAGTGATAGAGAGAACTGCGTTGGTTTGGAATTTCTTTTTAAAGAAAGGAATTACTTCTTTGTAAGCATAGCTCCAAACCAACAAACAATTCTCACATCAAATTAAAATTATGGTTTTGTCACATGTACAAACCCCAAATAAGAATTAACCGGAGTATTTGGATTCCGGGTCATCTCACGAGGATTGCAATGAAGTGTATACTACTGGCTATGAAGGAATGTTTTGGGATTTTTGATTGATAAGAGGGCAAGAAAGTAAACTAATAGTTAAAAAGCCTTGGCAAAGGTTGGTGGTCAAGGATCTTTATCCTTATCACTAACCACAACATGAAAATTGGCAAGGATCAACCCCATTAAATCATCCTCTAGATGATAAAGGAAAGTCAAATGAGCTATGTCAATCCAAGTCCATAAGTCATAGTTCTCCACCAATTCAATTAGTGAGATCTAAGGTCAATGGCTCCAAATCATCAATCACTTGGACTTTAGCAACTCAAGAGTTCCTAAGTTACCTTCCCAAGCCAAGAGAATAAAATTCTACTCTAAAACACAACCAAGAATTTTGTCAAACACTTGGTGGGTACAAATGAAAAGCATAGTAAAAGTGCAAGAAATATAAATTTACCAACTACCAATTGCAAGAAAAGTAAAATCACAACTCAAATCAACAATAAAAGAACATCAAACATTAAATTGCATTAAAAATAAACCAAATCCATCATGAGTGCATGATTACAAAAGAGAGAAAAGAGAAAAATTAGCATTACAAACCATGAGAATGAAATAGTAGAAGCAAGAAATCATAAAGGAAATGAGATGGAAACATGAAATTGGACCTAGATCTAGAAGAGATTTACCTATCCTAACCTAATTCTAGAGAGAAGAGGGAGCTTCTCTCTCTAGAAACTAAACTACATCATGCTAAGCTATAAACAATTGCTCCCCCTTTGCTTGGGCTTCAATTCTGCATGAAATACACTCAGAAACAGGTTGGAATTGGGCCTGGGCTGCTCAGAAATTGCCCCCAGCGTTTTGCCTTTAAGTGAATCATGTAAGAGTATTGGCACGTTTGCACCACGTGCACGTGCGCATCGATTGGCTATTTATTCATCCGCGCGGAAGCATCATGTACACGCGTGCGTCTCTATGCGAAATCACTTTTTTGTGTGCGCACCTTGTGCGCGCGCGCTTGATGAGCGGATAATTTATACGCTTTTTGGCATTGTTTTTAGTATGTTTTTAGTATGTTTTAGTTAGTTTTTATTATATTTTTATTAGTTTTTAGTTAAAATTCACTTTTCTGGACTTTACTTTGAGTTTGTGTGTTTTTCTGTGATTTCAAGTATTTTCTGGCTGAAATTGAGGGACCTGAGCAAAAATCTGATTCAGAGGCTGAAAAGGACTACAGATGCTGTTGGATTCTGACCTTCCTGCACTCGAAGTGGATTTTCTGGAGCTACAGAAGCCCAATTGGTGCGCTCTCAACTGCGTTGGAAAGTAGACATCCTGGGCTTTCCAGCAATGGATAATAGTCCATACTTTGCCTGAGATTTGATGGCCCAAATAGGCATTCCAAGTCAGCTCAAGAATTCTGGCGTAAAACACCGGAACTGGCACAAGAATGGGAGTTAAACGCCCAAACTGGCACAAAAGCTGGCATTTAACTCCAAGAAGAGTCTCTACATGAAAATGCTTCAATGCTTAGCCCAATCACACACCTAGTGGGCCCGAAAGTAGATTTTTATGTCATTTACTCATTTCTATAAACCCTAAGCTACTAGTTCTCTATAAGTAAGACCTTTTGCTATTGTATTTTCATCTTTTGTTCACTTTAGATCTCTAGATCATCTTTGGATGTCTAGTTCTTAGATTATTGGGGCTGTACTCTCGGCCATGCCTAGACCTTGTTCTTATGTATTTTCAACGGTGGAGTTTCTACACACCATAGATTAAGGTGTGGAGCTCTGCTGTAGCTCGAGTATTAATGCAATTACTATTGTTCTTCTATTCAATTCAGCTTATTCTTGTTCTAAGATATTCATTCGTACCCAAGAACATGATGAATGTGATGATTATGTGACGCTCATCATCATTCTCACTTATGAACGCATGCCTGACAACCACTTCCGTTCTACAAGCAAACAAGGCTTGAATGTTTATCTCTTGGATTTCTTAACCGGAATCTTCGTGGTATAAGCTAGAATTGATGGCGGCATTCAAGAGAATCCGGAAGGTCTAAACTTTGTCTGTGGTATTCTGAGTAGGATTCAAGGATTGAATGACTGTGACGAGCTTCAAACTCGTGATTGTAGGGCGTTAGTGACAGACGCAAAAGAATCACTGGATTCTATTCTGACATGATCGAGAACCGACAGCTGAATAGCTGTGCTGTGATAGAGCGCGTTTAACATTTTCACTGAGAGGATGGGAGGTAGCCATTGACAACGGTGAAACCCTACATACAGCTTGCCATGGAAAGGAGTAAGAAGGATTGGATGAAGACAGTAGAAAAGCAGAGAGATGGAAGGGACAAAGCATCTCCATACGCTGATCTGAAATTCTCACCAATGAATTACATAAGTATCTCTATCTTTATTTTATGCTTTATTCATAAATCATTTATAACCATTTGAATCTGCCTGATTGAGATTTACAAGATGACCATAGCTTGCTTCATACCAACAATCTCCGTGGGATCGACCCTTACTCGCGTAAGGTTTATTACTTGGACGACCCAGTGCACTTGTTGGTTAGTTGTGTGAAGTTGTGATATAGAGTTGAGATTGCAATTGAGCGTACCATGTTGATGGCGCCATTGATGATCACAATTTCGTGCACCAGCACCCATTGATGCATTCCCAATTCTTGTTTCCTCATGCATTCTCTACTTTGCATGCTTTTCTCCTTATTTCTTCCATCCAATGCTTGCCTTATGAACCTAAAATCACTCAACAAACACATCAAGGTATCGAATGGAATTAAAGTGAGTTAAAATCACCAATTTAAGGGCCTAAAAAGCATGTTTTTACACTTAAGCACAATTCAAGGGAGAATTACAAAACCATGCTATTTTATTGAATAAATGTGGGAAAAGGTGATAAATCCCCAAAATTAAGCACAGAATAAACCATGAAATTGGGGTTTATCACTAAGCTAATCAAGGACACAATCCAAGGTATTTCATGGTTTTCCACTTATGGTTGTGATGTGCTAAAATCAAGAACAATAGGGTAAATAAAGCTCAAAGGGGTTTAACAATGGTAAATGCAAAGGGTATGCTATATGGGAAAAGTAGCTTTTAAACAAAGAAGGCTTCAATCATGCTCAATGCAATTCAAAATATCAATCATTGGAAATAGAGAATCAAGCAAAACCAAGATTACAATCATAGAAGAGATATAACACACAACGAACAAATTTTGTGGTTAAAAATATGTAATCACTCAATATAGCTCAAAAACTCACAAGGCATTTGTTCTCTACTCTTCCATGTTCCATAAGAAATCCATTCAAGCAAGTTAAAAAAAATAGTTTTCCAATCAATTCAATCGAAAGCCTAAAGTTGTTGGAAAGTCATGTTGTTTTTCACCAAAATTATTTCCTATATATTTATGTATGTATGTTTTGATGGATGCAAAGTTTTTTTTCAAAAAGTCCTAGTTCTTCTCCTAATTTTCAACAAGCAAAAATGTAACATGAATAATTAGGATCAAAATGAGCTAGGTATTAGCTATTCACAACATCCAATCGTAATCCATATCTATACTATGTACCATGCAATAGAAAATGCAATATGTATATATACCAAAATAAAAGTGCAATACTAGATATAACTGTAAGTAACTAATATATATACCAAAGTAGAAGCACATAAGTCAAGTACTAAATATATAGCAATATGTAGCAAAAAGTAAAGTGCTGTAAATATCTACGAAAGCATAATAAGACTGAGATAAACTAAATGAAAAGTGTTGAGGAAAGAATGTTTATACCCAAGAATCGTATATCCTCCCCCACACTTCAATCATGCACGGTCCTCCATGCCAAAAATCGAACCGGGGGTAGTCAACTGTGAGATGCTCCACTGTCTGATGGTGGTGGGTGCTGATGACGATGATACACAATAATGGTGCGGGAAGGCTCTGGGGTGGGCTCAATTATCGGCTCTGCGACTGCCTGGTCAGCTGGCTCTGCTACTGTCTCAACTCTCGGCTCAGCCGTGGACTCCTCCGCTCTCTGGTCTGGGGGCTCGACTGCCTGGCCAGCTAGCTTTGCTACTGTCTCAGCTCTTGGCTCAGCCGTGGACTCCTCCGCTCTCTGGTCTCGGGCTCAGGCTCTGGTGTATCCGGAGGAGGTGGCCCAGGGTTTCGACCCTCAAACTTCGCTGCAATCCACTGAAAGCGGCGAGCATTACGGCGCTCATAGCGGTGGAGGATCTTAATGATCTCTCGACCATGCTAATAAGGTGTCTGAGGTCGTAGTGTAGGTACAGGAGGTATAGGAGGTGCTGAGGGCTCTGCTACTAATGGTGGCTCAGTGGTCTTCCACTTCTTCTGTGGTGGCGGTCCTTCAAACTCGCCGTATGGTAAGAATGGCTGCTTGCTGATGAAGACAGATGTTCTGTCTGTCGGGCGTCTCTCCACATCAGACAAAGCGGCTAATCTGGTGATCATCTATGGGAAGGGAATGTTGTATTTCTGCTATTGGTTCACCTTCCACATCGAATCTCTGATAAGGGGAAGAACATAGATCCTCTTCCCCTCCAAAATTGTGCATAGAAGAACGGCCACACAGACGCGAATATGAGTGGCATGCATGCTCGACAGGATATAGTCAGCGATCATCTGCTGCCAAATCCTCGCCTCAGGGGTCAAGTCGGAGCACGCAATGCTCAATGGGACCACATTCTCTCCTCTACTGTACTCCCATCTAGCCTCAGGCAGGCCAATCTTCTTCAGGAGCACATCCAATGAAAGCTTCCCAGATTTCAAGTCCTTCACTATCTGAGTGTAAGCATCCTGAGGTGGAAGAATATGCGGTATCTGCAAGAGGGCCTCCATAGCGTGGTCGGAGGTGTCAAATGTGATACCTCTCAGAAAAACAGTAGTGGCATTCTTCTTAAGCAGATTTCTGTGGAATTCTTTGACCTGGTGTTCATTTATTTCCACTGGATCAAATTCTACGAATTTTTAATGATAAAAATCTAATCTGTTTTGTATTAGATCCGCATATTTCTCTGGTAGGTTTAACTTTTGCTCATAGTGAAAGGCTCGCTTTTTCAATTTGTTTATTATTCCTCGGCTGTTTCATTTATGAACGTGTCTGGTTGAGAACTCGGAGGTACAGGAGGAGGACGAGCCAAAGGATTGGCTTTTTCCTTTCCCTTGCGAGTCATCTTGAAAAAAACAAAAACATAATACAACTCAGAAGAAACAGATAAAAGTTTACCAAAAAGAAGAGGGCATAATCAAACAATGTAAATCAGAGCCAATAAGGTCAACGAACATTCAATCAAGGGAAAACATGTATAAAACAGTTAAATACTCAAAAAGAAGTATATATATGAGTTAGATGTAACAATGCAAGTGAATTAATTCCAGAAACTTTGGTTATTGTCCTAGTGTATTCAAATTATAAGATTCAATTAAAATTCAGCACCAAAAGAATAACCAATTTGACAATGAGAAGTTTGCTTACTCATGTTGAAAAGTGGAAAATAATCAGACATATATAGCCCTTGTTCAAAAAGACAACAAGTTGAAAAGCTTCAATTTAGATTGCATAAAAATTTGAAGAAAACAATTGGCCATCTATGTTAAAAAACTTCATGAATAGGCAACTGCATCAATTCACTAAACAAAATCGGGTTATACACTTGTAATGCATCAAACAAAATGGTTTCAGCTTGGTATTCTAACATAGCTGGAATTTCAAGTTCAGTTTGATGTTTCAGCAAAAATAACACAAGGTGCATCCATGAATTCAGTCTTAACCATCATCGAAAATCTCATAAAACTGCACAGGTATGAATGACAATGCATAATGGAAGGAAAATCCAAAACTTATGCTAATCAGACACAAAATATTGAATCAAAAATTCCATTCAGGCATTTCATTCGGCAGGTTATGTGCAATATTTACAAGCAGCATTCTTAGTACAATCTAGTAGCCTTCAGTCCTAGAAAAATTCAAACAGCAGCCAATCAACAACAACATTCAGTCCGGAATACAGAAGTTATCTAACCTATAGCGTCCTAATTACTAAGACAGAAATTAAAAGGCGAATTAAAAACCAAGTAAAATAAAGCAGTAGAAAATGAAACAAGGTAAGGAAATAGGGAAGGAAAGGAACCTGTAATACAGAAGGAAGAAGAAGAAGAATGTGGCAAGGTAGAGAAAGAGGGGTCGCAGCGGCACAGAGGTCCGCCGCTGCTGGGGGTTGGTCACCGAACTGGAGGCGCGGCTAGGGCTTGCTGGTGCAGGCAATGTGCAGCGCAGGTAGAAGAAGAATGTGGGAGAAATGGAGAAGAGGGAAGGGAGAAGGAAGGTCGGCGATGGTCGCCGGAGGTGGTGGTTGGGTGGTGGCCGAGTTGCTGGGTTGAGGGTTGGAGGTGACTGTTGCCTCAGAGAAAAAGAAGAAGAGAAAGGGTTGGGGGGTTTTGGGGAACTGAAGCGTGAGTCCCCTTTTCGAATTAACGTTCGAAAAGTGACTCGTGCACACGCACAAGGTCATGTGTGGATGCACACTTAAGGAAAATGAGGGGTATGTGATAAACCTCATTTGTAGGGTTTATCTTATGCTTGATTTAGGGGATTTTATAACCTTTTACCCACATTTATCCATTGAAATAGCATGGTTTTATAACTTCTCCTTTAATTGTGCTTAAGAGTGAAAACATGCTTTTTAGGTCTTAAAATAGCTAAATTTAATTCACTTTGATTCCATTAGATGCCTTGATATGTTTGTTAAGTGATTTCAGATTTAGGAGGCAAATATTGGATCAAGGGAATGAAGGAAAAGCATGTAAAGATGGAGAACTCATGAAGAAATGTAGGAATCGTAAAAGCTATCAAGCCAACCATAACTTGAGCTACCGAGGTCCAAATGATGCGATTTCAGTTGGGTTGGAAAGCTAACATCCGGGGCTTCGAAACGATATAAGATTTGCTATAGTTTCATCGCGCATAGGGGTGCGCACGCGCATGGTACGCGGACGCACCGATGGTGGCACATGATCCACTTAATGCAACTCGTGGCTAGCGATTTTAGAAGCCTTGTGGGCCCAATCCAACTCATTTCTGATGCCATTTAAGCCAAGGATTGAAGAGGGATGAGGAATCTAGTTACCATTAGTTTAGTTTAGCTTAGTTTAGTAGTTAGAGTTAGTTTCTAGAGAGAGAAGCTCTCACTTCTCTCTAAAATTAGGATTAGGATTAGTTCTTAGATCTAGGTTTTAATCTTTACTTTCTTCTACTTCTACTTTTCAATTCCTTGTTGTTATATTCATCTTCCTCTATTCTTTTGTTGTAATTTCCTTTATGTTGTTCTTATACTTTGTTGTAGATCTACTTTTGTGCCTCCTATTCTCTTTCAATTCAATTAGAGGTAATTCATAATAATTGTGTTCATTTGATTTGTTGTTGTTAATTCTTTGCAATTAGTTGTTGTTAAATTTTGTTCTTGTTGTTGAATTACTATGTTTTCCTTTTATGCCTTCCAAGTGTTTGATGAAATGCTTGGAAGGATTTTAGAGTAGAATTTTATACTCTTGGCTTGGAAAGGTAACTAGGGAATTCTTGAGTTGCTAATGTCCAAGTAATTGATGATTGGGATCCATTGACTCTATTTCTCACTAATTGAATTAGTGAAGAGTTAGGACTTATGGACTAGGATTGATATATCTCATTTAACTTTCCTTTACTACTAGTTAGAGGATGACTTAATGAGATTAATCCTTGCAAATTGTCATATTGTGGTTAGTGATTAGGATAGAGATCCTTGACTACCAACCCTTGCAAAGACCTTTTTAGCCATTAGTTTACTTTCTTTCCATTTATCTTTCATGCCTCTTCTCAAAACCCTAAAAATAACTCATAACCAATAACAAGACACTTCATTACAATTCCTAGGGAGAACGACCCGAGGTTCAATACTTCGGTTTATAAATTTTAGGGGTTTGTACTAGTGACAAACAACGTTTTGTATGAAAGGATTATTGCTTGGTTTAGAAACTATACTTGCAACGAGATTTTATTAGTGAAATTCTAAACCGTCAAAAATCCAATCATCAAAATGGCGCCATTTCCGGGGAATTGCAATGGTGTTATGTTATTTGTTATTGTACATATGTGAATAGTGTGAATATCTTGCTTTTTGCTTTATTTGCTAGTTGTAGAATTTTATTTCTCTTGTTTTCCATTATCTTTTGATTTTTATTTTCTCTTTCCATTATGAATTCTCATTTTGGCTATGAGTGTGATTACAAATATGTTGTAGGAAGTGGAGATTACAATGAAGAGATGTATCAAGGATGGGATAACCAAAGGTGGGAGGAGCCATATGCAAATGATCAATCTTCTTGGCAGCAACCTCCACCAATCTACTATGAAGAAGAACCATTCTATGATGCATACCAATCCAATGGCTATGGTGAATCCCTTTGTGACTTTCAAGAACCACCACCATATGCCTATGAATCATATCCTCAACATAGCCCTCAACCATACTCACAAGCCTCTTTTCACTAAATACCTCCATATGACCTTGATCCATATCCACCATACCAACCACCTTTTGAACCATATGAGCCACACATAGAACCGCCACCATTCCAACCTCAATACTTCCAAGAACCATGCTCAATAAATGAAAATTTTCAACCACAAGATGAATTTTACCTTCCACCACAACCTCACATGGAAGAATATTCATTTCCGTCGATCCAAGAGCCATATGATCCCTATCATAATATCCAAGCGGAACAAGAGTCAAGGGATTGTCTCAAGGAAGCATTGGATCAATTTCAAGCAACCATGGAGCATGTTGTGCAACAAGTGAAAAAAGTGGAGAATGTTGAACCACTACACCCTAATTATGATGAACCACCTTCCTATTATGAATACATCCCCCAATATGATGAATATTCCCATCCACCCAACCTCTAATGGATGAAACCCTCGGTGTTCTTCTTCAAGGACAAGAGGAGATGACAAGGGATGTGCAACAATTCATGACCGCCTTGGATGAGGTGGTAAACCGGCTAGCATCCCAACTTTTGGACACTCAAGGAACTTCCATGGCTACATGTGGAGAATCAAAAGAAGAACATAGCATGAAGGAGAGATTGGAAACTCCGGTGAAAAAGGAAGAATGCCACTTTATGTTAGAACAATTGGAGGAACTTATGACTATTGAAGAAAAGGCAGAAGTGGTAGAAGACTTAGGAGATGCGGAGCTTCCATGGGAACATAGAGTTGAAGAAAACCCTTCCAAGATGATTGAAATTGATGCTAGGAAGGAATGTGCACAACCTCCAAGGCATATCCCATATGAAGACTTGGAAGGAATCGAGCAAGAATCGAGTTCCCTTGGAGATAAAGATCAAGCATCGAGTCCTAGTGGTGGTGAATCCTTTGAACTTGAAGACCCTTCTCCCGATGAAGAAGAGAGCGATGTGGAGGTAGATTTCTCTCAACCTCCCATTTATGATTTAAGTGATGGAGAAGAGTTAGATGAAATTGATGAACAAAGGATTGAATTTAAAAAATCTTGTGAAGAGGTGGAAGCCCTTAGAAAAAGAAGAACGGAAGTTGAGTGCGCTTTGTCAAGATCTTTGGAAGCTTCTTTGCCTAGGTTATCATCCATTCCTTCATTTGAGTGGGTAAAACTCATTTCTATTAGCTTTATTGTCCTACTTGAGTATGGTTTGCTTGAAACGGATGGTCAACTTAGGATGATTTGTGGGATAAAGCGTAAGAGAAGAATGTTTAGTGGATGGCGTTGTAAATCAAGGCTCATTTTGGTTGAGCTTAGATGCAAGGGTTGGGCTAGTGCTCACTTGAATGGGTCTAAAAGGAGAGTTTGGTATCACCTTGAGAATTCATCTTGCTTACCACCCGGATGGATTAATAATGATGATCAACTTCAAGACGGGTGTGAAAATAAAGTGTGGGATCCTGGATTAGAAGAAGAAGACCAACTTTGGGAGCCCCAAGCTTGTGAAGAACTCCATCAACACTTGGCTCAATCCATAGGAAATCTTGGGGCACAATAAGATCCAAGCATTGGTGGAAGTTCCAAGATGAATACAAGCACAAGCCACCTTGAGAGGAGCTCCCCATAAGTCCAACTTAAGGACAATAAACAAAAGTTCTAGGTGGGAGACACCCACCATGGTAACATCTTTTCATTTTCTCTTATGTAAATAGTGTAGAATTTAGTTGATTTCATATTTTGTTTAGTTAGTTGAGTATAGTTGATAGTTTAGTATGTTAAATAAGGTTTTAAGGTGTTTTGGTAGCTGTTTGGAGGTTTGGAATGCTTGGATTGGTGCAAAAACATAGAAAATTTTTGAAAATAGAGCACCATCCATGCGTGCACGCAATACACGCGTGCATCAAGCATTTTGGACCATCCACGCACGCGCGCCATGCACGCGTATGTGTGGATTGAGAAGTTCCACCTTCCATACCTTGACCCGAGAGTTAGGCCTGCACTGTGTGGAAATTGGGCCTGATGCACAAACCAATTTACACGTATGCACACCTGCCGCGGCGCCACTCTCAAAATAAGCCATCGACGTGCGCGCGCCATGTGCGCGTACGCGTGGATGCCCTTTCTTCCATTCACTACATTTCTTTTCTCCCCCTCTTTCCATTTCTTTCCTTCTCCTTCCTTCTTCCCTTCTCCTACCCCTCATCCAACACTTCCAAACACCATGGATAACCATTTATTTTAGTTAGTTAATTAGTTAGTTTTCATTTTATTTTCTCTCTTTTCATCATAAGTGTTGGATTATTGACTTTGTTTACTATACATTGCTGCCCCTTATTGCCTAAATGCTATTTTAGCATGAATGTTTTTATATAATCTTTGTTAGATTCTATGATTGAGGTTATATTTTGCTACTTGGTTTTGAGTTTTTCATGCTTACCTTTTAAAAACACCAAGTGATGAGAATTGCCTTCGAGCTTGTAACTCTTCTTAAATTACATGATTTGGCCACCATGTGATTTGAGCCTTATTCTGTGATTAGGCAACTTCTTGATGGATGATGTTGTGCATTTACATTAGTGCATAGTGTTTCATGATCATATGCATCCTTAGCTTGAATGCTTTCATGCTTCGTTAATGCTTGTTTTACCTTACAAGTTCACTTAGAGCATCTCAAGCACACTAGGATAAGTGAAGTGCATGCTTCTTTTGTGACATAACTTTTATACTAATATGTGTTCTAAACTGCGCAATTTAGAATTCATACTCATTTGTCATTAATGTCACATTAATTCACTCACCTTATTCTAGCGATTTACCTCATTCCAACATTGTATGCTTCCTTGCTTTTGTTTTCTCATCTTATGGTGTTTTACTTTTGTTTTTTTCATGAATAATGCACCACAAGCAATAACGGAAGCGGAAGAAAGAACACGCAGCAATCCAGAGAGTCGCCGTACCCCCTTTCTCATCTTTGAGTGCACCGAGGACGGTGCAAACTTTTAAGTGTGGGGAAGTTGTCCGACCGATCGGCGATCTTGGATGACAAATTTCTAATCTCAACACTTTTTCATTTCATTTTAGTTTGTTTTGGATTTTTTATTTGCATTTTTCCTATTTTTGCATACATATACAAAATAAGCTTAGTCAAAATAATGAAAATTTTCAAGAATTCTATCTATAGGGCACCAATTGATTTGAGTAAAAACTTTTCATAGAACTTGCTTGAATTATATATCTTGTGGATCATGTTTTTGAGCTAAGAACACAAGCAAGTGAGATTTGAGCCTAATGGTGTGGTTACATCTTATAACCAATTATTTTCTTCCTTGTGTGCATTATTCTCTTTCTTTGATTGTGATTTTTGATTTGTTCGATTCTTTATGTCCATTATTTTGTATATTCATGCATTTATATGATTGAAGCCATCATTTTATTTAGCTCACTTACCCAAATGGCCTTACCTTTTATCTTCCATTGTTAGCCAACTTTGAGCCTACACTTAACCCACTTGTTCTTATTTTAGCACATTACAAGCTTTAAAGCGAAAAATAATAAAAGTCCTTAATTTAGATCTTTGATTAGCTTAGGCTAGTGTGTGTGAGTATCATTCAAGTGTGGGAACCTTAGGACATTAGGTGAATAAAAAGGTAGTTTTGTATTGTTATTGAAAATATTGGAAATTGGGTACATACTCATATATTAATCAAATGTAAAACCTTATGCATTGATGCTCTTGTATACAAAAAGAAAAAAAAATGAGAAAAACAAAAGAAAAAGAAAAGAAAAAAGAAAAACAATATGGAAAAGAAAAAAATAGAAAAAGAAAGAAACAAAGAAAAAGAAAGAAATAAAAAGGGGACAACATGCCCCAAAGTAAAGTCCAATAAAGATCAATACATATGTGTTGTAAAGTGAAAAGAAAATGCATGAGTATGTGAAAAAGTGAGGAATGGGTAGTTAGATTAGTACTTAATTGTATAGGTCATTATATAGGTTAGGTGGGAAGTCTAAGCTTATCAAATATTCAAATTCCAAGCTCACTTAACTATATATGCATACTACCTTGACCCTAGCCCCATTACAACCTAAAGAAAAGACCTCATGATAGATGTATGCATGCATGAAATATGTTGATTGTTAGAAGAAAAAAAAATCTTAGAAAGCATGAAATAGAGGAGAATTAAGAGAATCAACCCTAAACACTTGAGCGAAAAGAGTGCAAACACATCCGGTGAGGGTTTGATGCTCGATTACATGTTTCCATCTATAAGTATCACTTTTCATGCAAGTTTGTAAAAATATTTAATAACTCAATCCAATTGTGGATTAGACTTGCTAGTCATTAGTCCTTGTGCATATATGCTTCTCGGGAATTAATTTATTTTGACCAAGCAATTGCATTCATTTAGATAGTTGCATATAGGTAGATTGCATTTAGTTAGTTTCCACTAAATAAATGTTGATGCCCTTTGCTTTCTCTTGGTTTAAGCATGAGGACATGCTTGATTTAAGTGTGGGGAGGTTGATAAACCCCATTTATAGGGTTTATGTTGTGCTTGATTTAGGGGATTTTATAACCTTTTACCCATATTTATCCATTGAAATAGCATGGTTTTATAACTTCTCCTTTAATTGTGCTTAAGAGTGAAAACATGCTTTTTAGGTCTTAAAATAGCTAAATTTAATTCACCTTGATTCCATTAGATACCTTGGTATGTTTGTTAAGTGATTTCAGATTTAGGAGGCAAAGATTGGATCAAGAGAATGAAGGAAAAGCATGTAAAGATGGAGAACTCATGAAGAAATGTAGGAATCGCAAAAGTTGTCAAGCGGACCTCTTCGCACTTAATCGACCATAACTTGGGCTACAAAAGTCCAAATGATACGGTTCTAGTTGGGTTGGAAAGCTAACATCCGGGGCTTCAAAACGATATAAGATTTGCCATAGTTGCATCGTGCATAGGGGCGCGCACGTGCACGGTACGCGGACGCGCTGATGGTGGCACATGATCCACTTAATGCAACTCGTGGCCAGCGATTTTAGAAGCCTTGTGGGCCCAATCCAACTCATTTATGATGCTATTTAAGCCAATGATTGAAGAGGGATGAGGAATCTAGTTACCATTAGTTTAGTTCAGCTTAGTTTAGTAGTTAGAGTTAGTTTCTAGAGAGAGAAGCTCTCACTTCTCTCTAGGATTAAGATTAGGATTAGTTCTTAGATCTAGGTTTTAATCTTTGCTTTCTTCTACTTCTACCTTTCAATTCCTTATTGTTACATTCATCTTCCTCTATTCTTTTGTTGTAATTTCCTTTATGTTGTTCTTATACTTTGTTGTAGATCTACTTTTGTTCCTCCAATTCTCTTTCAATTCAATTAGAGGTAATTCATAATAATTGTGTTCATTTGATTTGTTGTTGTTAATTCTTTGCAATTAGTTGTTGTTAAATTTTGTTCTTGTTGTTGAATTACTATGTTTTCCTTTTATACCTTCCAAGTGTTTGATGAAATGCTTGGAAGGATTTTAGAGTAGAATTTTATACTCTTGGCTTGGAAAGGTAACTAGGGAACTCTTGAGTTGCTAATGTCCAAGTAATTGATGATTGGGATCCATTGACTCTATTTCTCACTAATTGAATTAGTGAAGAGTTAGGACTTATGGACTAGGATTGATATATCTCATTTAACTTTCCTTTACTACTAGTTAGAGGATGACTTGATGAGAATAATCCTCGCCAATTCTCATATTGTGGTTAATGATTAGGATAGAGATCCTTGACTACCAACCCTTGCCAAGACCTTTTTAGCCATTAGTTTACTTTCTTGCCATTTATCTTTCATGCCTCTTCTCAAAACCCCAAAATAACTCATAACCAATAACAAGACACTTCATTACAATTCCTAGGGAGAACGACCCAAGGTTCAATACTTCGGTTTATAAATTTTAGTGGTTTGTACTAGTGACAAACAACTTTTTTTGTATGAAAGGATTATTGCTTGGTTTAGAAACTATACTTGCAACGAGATTTCATTAGTGAAATTCTAAACCGTTAAAAATCCAATCATCAATATGTGCGCGCACAGCAGTGTGCAGGCGCTGCGAGCAGAAGGGATATCACGGCCTGTGCGGACACACAAAGCGTTGTGCGCGCGCACAGAAGGGTAAAGAGGGGATGCATTCACATGCACGAGGGGTGCGTGCGCTGCGACCAGAGGGGTTGTCCCAAGCTGTGCGTGCGCTCAGTGCTATGTGCACGCACAGGTGGGGTTTTTTTTGAAATGAAAAGGGTGAAGTGTGCGCACGCACGCATGGTGTGCAGAGGCACAGGAAGGGTTGTACACACGCACAAGTCGTTCGCGTGCTGTGAATAGAGGGAGTGTTTAGGAGTGTGCATGCGCACGCTGCTGTGCGGACGCACATGGACGGAAAAATAGGAGAACTGTGTGCATGCACCAGGCTGTGCGTACGCACAGGACTCTGTTCCTGCAATAAAAATTTTGCCTTTAAGGCATCAACAATGACATTCTAAACAGGTTTTCAAGTCCCAAAACATCATAAAACTCCCAAAAACACATTATTTCACTAAGATTAACTAACAACTATAAAAACAAAACTAACCAACCAAGCAAAATAACCAATTATTCAAGCATTAAAAACTAAAAGAGAGAAAGTTAGAAAGATATAACCATGGTGGGGTGTCTCCCACCTAGCACTTTGGTTTAAAGTCCTTAAGTTGGACTTAGTGAGGTTATCCTTATTAGGGTGGCTTATGTTTCCACTCCTCTTTGAATCTCCAACCAAGTTTGCTATTGATTTGACCTCCGGGGTCCCAATTGAATTGTACCAAACTCTTGAGAGACTCCAAGCTAACCGCTAGGATCCATAAGTGTTGACTTCTAAAACCGATTCCCAAATCCCATACTCTAGTCTCTTGTTTATCTTCTTGTTGATCTGCACATAGATGAACATTGTCTTGAATCACCATGGACACACTTGTACACTCCCCGGAATCCACAAAATTGACTCTTGCACCAAAATTGAGCTCCAAATGTTAAATTTTCCTTCTTGATGAACTTTCTATTCCCTTGCCAATTAACATTCCTCTCTCCACTATCTACTACTCTAAGAAGGGTTTGAAGTTGACAATCCATCTCTAAGATGGCATATTGATGTGGGCTTAGAAAGCTTGTTGGAGAAATCTTCACCACTCAATTTGCTCTTGCATAAGTACCTTCACTTCTTGGTAGCCAAAATCTTCCTCAAATTCTCTTGAATCATCCACATCATCATTCAAGTCAAAGATTGGAGGTTGTGTGAAGTCCACATCAACATCTTCTTCAAATTCAAAATAGGGAGACTTATGAATGTTAGTGAAGTGATCAACTAAGTTGGACAAAAAATCTTGAATGATGGAATCCTCTTGATAAATTCCCACTAATTCTTCATTTGTCTCCTCTTGTGCTTCATGTTGTGACTTGTCATCTTCTACTTGATTTTGCGATTCTTCACTCACTCCACACTCTTCACTTGATTCCACATATTCATCAACTAGAATTTCTTGGTTGTGTTATGAATGTAATGAAGCTAAACGGTCAAGAGTTTTTGCTAAGGTAGACATGACTTGCTCTTGCTTCTTCTGGAACTCTTATTGTTCTTGAATGAGTATGAAAGGTACTTCTTGTGTGGCTTGATCCATATGTGAAGATGAAGATTGAGTTGATGAAGGTTGACAATCAAACGCATGAGGGTAAGGGTTTTAGTTTTGTATGTAGTGAGGGAATGGTGTATAGAATTGGTGACTATAAGGGTAAGTGTTTGGGTTCTGATGAGCGGATATTTTATACGCTTTTTGGTAGTATTTTTATATAGTTTTTAGCATGTTTCATTCACTTTTAGTTATATTTTTATTAATTTTTATTCAAAAATCACATATCTGAACTTCACTATGAGTTTGTGTGTTTTTCTGTAATTTCAGGTATTTTTTGGCTGAAATTGAGGAACTTGAGCAAAAATCTAATTCAGAGGCTGAGAAAGGACTGTAAATGCTGTTGGATTCTGACCCTCCTGAACTCGAAGTGGATCTTATGGAGCCACAAAAGGCCAATTGGTGCATGCTCTTAATTGCGTTGGAAAGTAGACATCTTGGGCTTTCCAGCAATGTATAATAGTCCATACTTTGCCCGAGATATGATGGCCCAAACTGGCATTAAACGCCAGCCAAAGACCCTTTTCTGGCATAAAACGCCAGAACTGGCACCAAAACTGGAGTTAAATGCCCAAACTGGCGCCCAAACTGGTGTTTAACTCCAAGAATGGCCTATGCATGTGAAAGCTTCAAAGCTCAGCCCAAACATTCACCAAGTGGACCCCGGAAGTGGATTTCTGCACTATCTGCACTTAGTTACTCACTTTTCTATAAACCTAGGTTACTAGTTGAGTATAAAAACTACTTTTAGAGATTTATTTTGTAACTTATGACATTTTACATCTCTTATTGTATCTTCTACGGCATGCGTCTCTAAACTCCACAGGTGAGGATGAGGAGCTCTGTTGTATTTCAATGGATTAATGTAATTACTATTATTTTCTATTCAATCACGCTTGTTTCTATTCTAAGATACTCACTCGTACTTCAATGTGAAGAATATAATGATCCGTGACACTCATTATCATTCTCAAATTTTTGAACGCATGCCTGACAACCACCTCCGTTCTATTTGAGCTCAACGTAGTCATTGGGCAACAGCTTGAGTGCATATCTCTTGGGTTTCTAATCCACGAGTTTGACTTGCATCTCCTGACAATAAAGCATTTAAACTCGTGAGATCAGAACCTTCGTGGTAGAGGCTAGAACCAATTGGCAGCATTCCTAAGATCCGAAAAGTCTAAACCTTGTCTATGGTATTCCGAGTAGGATCTGGGACGAGATGACTGTGATGAGCTTCAAACTCACGAAAATTGGGCGCAGTGACAGTGTGCAAAAGGATAGAGAGATCCTATTCCAACACAAGTGAGAACCGACAGATAATTAGCCGTGCAGAAACTGTACCTGGACCATTTTCACTGAGAGGACGGATGGTAGCCATTGACAACGGTGATCCACCAACATCTAGCTTGCCATAGAAGGAGTCATGCGTGTTTGGAGAAGAAGACAGTAAGAAAGCAGTGGTTTAGACGACAGAGCATCTCCAGAACCTCAACATGTTCCTCATTACTGAACCACAAGTATCATTCATTTTATGTTATTTACTTTTCATAAACAAAATCATTTTTATCACTAATCTCCTAAATAAGAGTCACAAGATAACCATAGCTTGATTCAAGCCGGCAATCTCCGTGGGATCGACCCTTACTCACGTAAGGTATTACTTGGACGACCCAGTGCACTTGCTGGTTAGTTGTGCGGAGTTGCAAAAGTGTGATTGCAATTTCGTGCACCAGGTTCCATTGGGGTGCATTGTGGTGATGGTGTGAAAATTCATGAACAAAATGTAATCAAAAACCTACTAACAAAAGCAAACAAATAATCAAAAAGTGTTATTTACACTATTAACATATTCACATCAACCCAAAGATAGCACCGATTGCATCCCTGGCAACGGCGCCAAATTTGATGACGAGAAATTTCTTCTTGTTAGTTTAGAATCAATCAAAAAAAAAGAATCAATTCGTTGGTAGCATAGTCCAAACCAACAATAAACTCTCACAATCAAATGTTATCACAATTCAAACCAAATATAAATCGAGAGTAGTTAAACCTCGGATCGTTTTCCCTAGGAATACAATTGAAAGTGTTATGCTTTTGGTTGTAGAGGCAAAAAGGGTTGGTTTCCGAATCAAAGAACAAAAGATTAAAAGAACTGAGAAATAAAATAACTAAGCAATGATCAAAATTAGTATTAATGCAAGTAAAAAGGGGATGAGACCAAAACTAGTGAAAAATGCTATAAATGCAAAAAAAGCCTTGACTTGGGAGTTGAGAATCTATGGAATCCTATCATGGCCATAACTACAACTATGATAATTATGATGAGTCAATCTCACTTAGTTAACCCCTAACATCGAGGAGTAAGTCAAGCAAGCATCATTGACCTTGATCCATAAGTCCTAACCAACTTACCAAACTAGTTGATAAAAGGCTAGCTTTAATGGAAACAAGAGTCAACTAACTCCCCAATAATTACCACTAAATGTCGAACATTACGACTCTAGTATCCTAGGAACTCAACCCCCACACCAAGGTGTGAAAATCTACTCAAAATTACCAAGTGGCATTTTCACAAATACTTGGTGGGCATATAACCAAAACATGAGAAATTGCAAGAAAAATTAGAAAACTATGACCAACTATTCACAAAACCAAATATACATAGACCATCAAGCATAAAGAAAGCATGGAACATTAAATTCATCAGTCAAAATATTAACAAACTCAAAATTGCAAATATGAACAAAGTAACTTGAATCAAAAGGAAATGAAAGTAAAAGTTCTTTAATTAAAGAAGAAAATGAGAGTACTTACAATTGAAGAAGCAAAATTCCAAAATCAAAGCTTGATATAAAATGCTACAATGGAAATGGAAATGAAACCCTAAGAGAGTAATGCTACACTACTCCTACTCCTACTCTTAATTACTCTCTAAAAAAACTATCTAAGTGAGCTCTCTAGCTAATTGTTGAATTCCCCTTCATATAGCATTCAAATTCAGCTCCAAGCCTTCAAAATTTAGGCCAAAAGCCCTCAGAAAATGCACAACACATATTTCTTTAATGAATTTACGTGCAGGGTCCTGTGCAAACGCACAGATGTGTGCGTACGCATACTTGGCCAAAAGTTGACCTGTGCGTATGCACAGGTGCTTGTGTGCACGCACACATGGAAATTCCTTCTGGTACGCACGCACGCTTGCTTATGGACACGCACACTTTGCTGTGTGTGTTTTTCCTTGTTTTCTTCATGTTTTCTCCCTTGTACATGATTTCTTCCATTTTTGCCTAGCCAATCTTGCCTAAATAACCTGAAATCACTCAACAAACATATCATGGCATCTAATGGCATAAAAGTGGAACTAAAATTGCCCATTTCGAGCATAAAAACTCATGTTTTCACATCTACGTCCAAATTAGAGAGAAATCACAAAAGTATGCTATTTTGGTGCTTAAGTGTAGGTTTATGTGATAGAATCCATCCAAATTAAGTCAAAATATATCATCAAATATGGACTCATCAAGCTGTTTGAGGCGATCCTGTTGTTCACGGATGGCATCTAGGATTTTTGCATTCTGGGGTTGCTTATCTCCTTTGGAGTGGTGAGCATCCTTTGAGGAGGTTGGTGTGGCATCCTTGTCCTTTCTTGGCGTTCCTTTTTCTAGTCCGGAGGTATGGTCGTTGGTGAGAGGGTTGTTTGTCATGTTTGATGGGATGACTTCTAGGTTTCCTCGTAACGGCGCCAATGTTTTGAGGGTTACCTGAAGCGAGAGGTCGATCTCGAACGAGATCTTCTGGACTGATCAAGGTTGTTGTATCCGACTTGTTAGAGTAGGAGGCGCTGCTGGTCCTCGTGCACCAGAGGGGGGTGGTACCTGCAAGAGACTCCGATGCTTAAGTCAGTACAGCCTTTAGGTAGGTTTTTATGTAGATTTGGAGTATGAGTTATACCTAGATGCTCCAGTGTATTTATAGTAGTGCTGGGTGACCTTCCTTGAGATAAGTTCGTTATCTTATTTTATCTTTTATGGGTAAGGTCATATCTTTTGTTAACCGCGTCTTAGTAGGCAGCGGTTCTTCATTTTGGGCCTCTTTAGGCCTCTGTGGCGATCTTCTGACCTCTTTGTGAAGTCTTTGGCCAACCCAGACCTTGTAGCTCGGACCAGTGTATGAATACTAAACATGAACAGAACACAAACAGAGAGCAAATAGGTCCAAGCCACAACCCTTGCCTTTTACCTGCATACCCAGAGCAAGGGTACAATCTCACTGATTTGTGGAAATTAGATTTCACACGTAACCGACAAGTATACCGGATCGTATCAAGTAGTAAAACTCACCGGAGTGAGGTCGATCCCATGGAGATTGGTAGATTAAGCAACTTTAGTTAAATGGTATTTTAGTTAGGCAAACATAGTTTTGATTTCGTGAGATTCAATTCTTGAAAGCGATTGTAGAAAATTTAATGACAAGGAAATTAAAGAAGTAAAGTAGGAAAAGCAAATTAAATGACTGAATGTAAATTGCTTGAAGCTTAAATGGCAAGAAACATAAATGATATCAAAAGAAAATTGCAAGAAGGTAAGAGTGCAGAATTGTAAAGTACAAAAAAGTAAATTGCAAGTGATGTGTGGAAAACGATCCCAACACAAAACTCACCGGCAAGTGTACCGGGTCGCATCAAGTAATAATAACTCACATGAGTGAGGTCGATCCCACAGGGATTGAAGGATTGAGCAATTTTAGTTTAGTGGTTGATTTAGTCAAGCGAATCAAGTATTGGTTGAGTGATTTTGTATCCAACAGTAAGTAAATAGCAGGAAATGTAAAGGGAGAAGGATGAATTGCATAAATTAAAGAGAACTGAAAGTAAAGGTGCTGAATCTTAAAGAACAAGAAATTAAATGACTGAAACTTAAAGTGCAAGAAATGTAAATTGCAGTAACTTAAATGGCAAGGAATGTAAATTGCTTGAATGTAAAAGGGATTTGAAGACTGGGATTGCAGAATCTAAACAAAGAGAAAGTAAATTGCAACAATGAATAAAGTAGAAGATGAATTGGAATAAACTGAAATTCAAACAGAAAATGAAATTAAAGTGCAGCAGGGTTCACAGAAGAACCAAAGGTAAATTGGGATCTTAGGGTTCAAGAGACTAGGTAGCAGAGCCCAGATCTCAATTACCTTCCTAGATCCAAGTTCTCAAAGCAATTGACAAGAAATTGAAGAAGAAGCAGTAAAGAGAATGTAAATTGATTCAATTATGCAGAAAAGAAACTAAAGAGTTCTTGAGTGGAGATTGAGACAGAATTTCCTCAATTCTT
>NC_029773.3:37187803-37188533 GCF_000817695.3 Arachis duranensis | reverse complement strand
TAAACCAAAACAACCACTCCAAGTATCACTAAATTCATAAGGCTTATAAATCAATTAAAATTCAATTAAAATTAGCTTAAACCTCATGGATTAACATTAATTTCATGGTAGTTACTTGATTTAAAGAAGTTGTGCATTTTCACTCCAAATCACTTACTTAAGAAGCAAGAAAGTGCATAAAGACTAACAAAACAAATGAAATTATCTTGAAAAATGGGTATATGATGACTTGTCATCACAACACCAAACTTAAATCTTGCTTGTCCCCAAGCAAGCATCAAAACTAAGAGTAAATGACATGAATAAGAAAAGAACACATATCCTTATTAGGCATATAGCAGAACTTGATTTATGGAGTCTTTATGCAGACAATGATAACGCAATTATTGTTGCTGTTACATAATATACATCTTTCCTCAAAGGCTTGCTAAACTTGTTGTTGGAAGACTCACTTTTTAATTACTCCCTTGCTAACTTTTCTTGGCTTATAATGCTTAACAAGCTTATTATTCTTTTGGAGGTTTGGTGTCAAATGTTGCAGTATTAGCCTTTGGCTTTATTTTCTTTTTCTTTTACTCAACATCTTTCCACCACAGACACATGGCTGACTAATTCTTCCTAGGATCATTGATGCCCAGCATCTCTTTGGATAACTAAATGTTCTGTATCTAAGCTGCTCTTTATTGTGGATTTTCAATTGGCCATCCCAAATCAGTTGATCTAAGTGACC
>NC_029773.3:37184563-37187443 GCF_000817695.3 Arachis duranensis | reverse complement strand
TTCCTTCTGTTGTGTTCTCTTTGAGTTAAGATGCATAATGTCTTCAATTGTTGCCTCATGTCCTGCATAATTCTCAAAGTTACTTGCTTCTATTCAGCCTCCATGATCAAAGAATGAAGGATGTCAAGCTAGTGGCATTAAAAGAGCGCTTGTTAGGAGGCAACCCAACTTGAGGTAGTTTTCTTTTCATAGCTATTTCAATAAAAAGGTTGAGTAGTTTGGTCTGTATTGCAAGGAGATAAGTTTGGTGTTGCACACCAAAACAATTTAAGGAAGAATGAAGGATGCTAAGTTTGGTGTTCCACCAAAATCTCATTTAAAAGCACATTTTCACCTTCTGCATAAATGGTTACTAGCTCCAAACAATCAGAGGAACTACTCAATCTCTTACTGTTTGCTAGTTTTTGATTTTATTGCCCTTAAATTGTTTTGGTGTGCAACACCAAACTTAGCTCCTTGCAATCCATACCAATTATTCAACATTTTTATTGAAAAAGAAACTATGAAAGAAAACTACCTCAGGTTGGGTTGCCTCCCAACAAGCACTCTTTTATTGTCACTAGCTTGACATCGAACTCCCTTTAGGGTGGTTGATGTTGGTGATGTCTCAACTTGTCACCTCTCACTGTCAGCTTTCTCTGTGTGCCTTGATGCTCAATTTCCATATGCTCAAGAGACAGTACTTGGTTGACAGTGTAAAAATCTTCTGCTCCCAGCTGTTGATATATGAGTTGCACCTTATCACCTTTAGAAAATCCTTCAGTTGGGATTTTCTTGTTCTTCCACCCTTTGTGAGCCTTTTTCTTGCTCTTCATCTTTTTCTTTCTTGTTGATCTTCCTTTCTTGACAGTGACTTGAGTTGTGATACCTTCCTTTTTATTTATCATCTCTGCTTCCTTTTGAATTCCTTTTTCTTCTTGCAACTGCTTGTTTTTCTGTTCTACTGCCTTGTCGGTTGCTTGCTTTGGAAGAAAGTCATCACTTGTTCTGTTTGTTTCTTCATTCCTTTGCAATTCTGGAAAGACTTTCAAGATGATGCTCTCCTCATGCATCCTAAGGGTTAACTCTCCCTGCTCTATATCCACAATTGCTCTAGCAGTGGCCAAAAATGGTCGACCAAGTATTATGGAGTCATTTCCATTTTCTGAAGAATCCAGGATCACAAAATCTGCAGGATAAATGAACTTGTCAACCTTAACTAAAAGGTTCTCAATCAGCCCTTTAGGATAAACCACTGATTGGTCCACCAACTCCAAGGACATCTGTATTGGTTTCACCTCCTCTATGCCAAGCCTTTTCACTAAAGAAGATGGGATTAGATTTATGCTTGCTCCTAAATCACACATTCCCTTGTTGATGAATAGATTTCCAATAGTGCATGGTAGGAAGAAACCTCTAGGATCTTCAAGCTTGGGAGGGAGTCCCTTTTTAATGAGTGCACTGCATTCTTCACTCAGCATTACAGTTTCCTTTTCATTCCAACTTCTTTTCTTGTTGATGAGCTCTTTCAAGAACTTGGCATACAAAGGCATTTGCTCCAAAGCCTCGGCCAAAGGTATGTTGATTTCCAGCTTCTTGAAAGTCTCAAGAAATTTGTGAAAATGCTGATCCTTTGTCTCTTTGTGAAATCTCTGTGGATAAGGCAGTGGTGGTGTTGAGCTCTTCTCCACTTGATGTTGTCTTGGAATTGGTTCTTCCATGATTTGCTTTCCTTTCTTCAAATTCTGTGGTTTGTTGTCTTCCTCTGTGAGTTTTTCTGGGACATTCTTGTTTAACATGTCCTTGTTGATGGCTTCATCATTCTTTATTGGCTCATTGTCATTGTTCTTGGTTGCTCCTTGGTTACCATCCAATAACACTTTTCCACTTCTTAGTTGAACGACCTTGCATTCTTCCTTTGGGTTGGGAATGGTGTCACTTGGTAGTGAACTTGATGGCTTCTCAACAGAAATCTGCTTGGAAATTTGCCCAATTTGCCTTTCTAAGTTCTTCATGGAAGCTTCTTGATTCTTTGTTGTCAATTCTTGGTTCTTCATCATCTTTTCCATGAGCAGCTCTAGATTAGTGATCCTCTGGGATTCTTGTGAGATTGGTTGGTTTTGGGGTGTTGATGGATGATGATAGGTGTTTTGATTTGTTGGGTGGTTATTAGGTGGATAATGATTAGAATTGGGGTAATTATTTTGTGGTTTTCTGTATGTATTTTAGTTAGTGTTTGGCTGGGGGTTATGGTTTATGTTTTTCCAATTGTTCTGGCCTGTGTTTCTTTGCCATGGTTGTTGGTTTTGATTATGGTTATCTCCCCATCTGAGGTTGGGATGGTTCTTCCAAGATGGATTATAAGTATCACCATAGACTTCATTAGTTCCAGGATTTTGGTTGTGCATGTATTGGACTTGCTCTTGTTGTTGCTCCTCTTGAGTTTCTTCACTTTGCACCCAAGTAGTTGGTGGCTGGCTGGTGGCACTCACTGATGCAACTTGCAAGCCATCAATTCTTTTGGCCATTTGTTCAAATTGTTGTTGAATCTGCTGCTGCATTATCTTGTTTTGAGCTAGAATTGAGTCCACTCCTTCCAACTCCATTACTCCTCTTCTTTGTGATGGTTGGCATTGTCTTTGATGAGCAAAGAAATATTGGTTATTGGCCACCATGTCAATGAGGTTTTGATCTTCCTCTATAGTTTTCATGAGTTGCAAAGAGCCTCCAGCTGAATGATCAAGTGCTTCCTGAGCTTTAAGAGTGAGTCCCTCATAGAAGTTCTGCAACTTATCCCACTCAGTGAACATCTCCGGTGGACATTTCCTCAATAGTGCCTTATATCTTTCCCATGCTTCATATAAGTTTTCAGCCTCCATTTGAGTGAATGTCTGCACCTCA
>NC_029773.3:37170870-37184514 GCF_000817695.3 Arachis duranensis | reverse complement strand
TTGAGTGAACGTTTGAACCTCAGTCTTCAACCTTAGGATTCTTTGAAGGGGATAAAATTTGGCAAGAAACTTGCTCACCAAGTCATCCTAAGTGTTGATGCTTTCTTTTGGAAAGGTCTCTAGCCATTGGGTGGCTTTATCTCTGAGAGAAAATGGAAAGAGCAGCAACTTGTAGCTATTAGGAGGTACACCATTGGTTTTCACAGTGTCACAGATTCTCAAGAAGGTAGAAAAATGTTGATTTGGATCCTCCAGAGGTCCTCCTCCAAAAGAACAATTGTTTTGAACCAAAGTGATGAGTTGTGGCTTTAGTTCAAAATTGTTTGCATTGACATTGGGAGGAAGAATGCTACTTCCACAATGTCTAGCATTTGCAAATGTGTATGAAGCCAAGACTCTTCGTTGTTATTGGTTATTGTTAGCTCCTTCTCCTGGTTGATTGAGATCTCCTTCCATTTCTTGGAATTCCTCCTCAGATTCTTCCTCTCCAATAACGTTCTTTCCTCTTTCAGCTCTTCTTATTCTCCGAAGAGTTCTTTGGTCAATTTCAGAGAGGACAGGGGAAGATCTTCCTGTACCTGACATACAAACACGCAACAATAAACACACAGAACCAGAAAACCAATGAAACTTCACTCTATAGTTGGAATGAAGTTTAAGTTAGTTTAAGCAAAAATTCAAACAGTTAGTGTGTTAGTAGGAATTAGAATACAGAAAGAAAAAGTGCTTAATCTAGACCTCCACTTCACTTAATCATTGTCAATCTATTTCAATCCCCGACAACGGCGCCAAAAACTTGATGTGTGGAAAATGATCCAACACAAAACTCACCGGCAAGTGTACCGGGTCGCATCAAGTAATAGGCAAGGAATGTAAATTGCTTGAATGTAAAAGGGATTTGAAGACTGGGATTGCAGAATCTAAACAAAGAGAAAGTAAATTGTAACAATGAATAAAGTAGAAGATGAATTGGAATAAACTGAAATTCAAACAGAAAATGAAATTAAAGTGCAGCAGGGTTCACAGAAGAACCAAAGGTAAATTGGGATCTCAGGGTTCAAGAGACTAGGTAGCAGAGTCTAGATCTCAATTACCTTCCTAGATCCAAAGTCTCAAAGCAATTGACAAGAAATTGAAGAAGAAATTGACAAGGAATTGAAGAAGAAGCAGTAAAGAGAATGTAAATTGATTCAATTATGCAGAAAAGAAACTAAAGAGTTCTTGAGTGGAGATTGAGACAGAATTTCCTCAATTCTTAACACCCAAAACTCAAAACAAGGAAATTAAAAAGAACCTAGCAAGAATGAGGAAGAAGAGAGATCAATTCCCCTCCCCAATTCTCTGAAATCTCGGTGAAGACACCAAGAGAAGTTCCAAAGTGCAAAAGTAAAATTCTAAGCTCAAAAGAAAGTGCAAAATTCCAAAGCTAAGCCAAAGGTAAAAGGTTAAAGGTAAAAAAAGGGTTCCTAATTACATCAAACTAGCTCCTATTTATACACTTTCTATTCTTGGATTTTGGGATTTGGATGGGCTTTTGATTTTTTGAAGAAATGAATTAAATTGGCATTTTAATTGAATTTTTCAGCCCAAAATAATAGCTTCCAGGAGGCTGCCCTGCCCTTGTGGAGGGCAGGGCAGGATTTGGTGCATGTTGGTGCGGCCTTGGTGCGGTCTGGTGCGACTTTGGTGCGCAAAACGCTGCCCTGCCCGCGCCAAGGGCAGGGCAGGAAAAGTTGGTGCGCCAGAAATTGCCTTGGTGCTGCCAGAATCAAGAATTGGTGCGCCAGAAATTGCCTTGGTGCATAGGATGCTGCCCTGCCCTCGCGGAGGGCAGGGCAGAAAAAATTGGTGCTGCCAGGATCGTGATGGTGCTGCCAGAATCATGCCGTGGTGTGCCAGAATTGAACCTTGGTGCGCCAGATTCATGCACCAACAAAATGCTGCCCTGCCCTCGCGGAGGGCAGGGCAGTGTTTTCACTTTGATGTCCCAGGTTCGAATCATGGCTGAAACACACGCTCATTCATTTTCCTTGGTTTCTTGGCACGGTGATGGGACTTAGTTCCTTGCTTCCTCATGGTCCCGTGTTCAATTCTTGTGGCAAGCATTTGGAGACATTTTCCTTTGATTTTTTCCCTTTGTGAGCCTGATACTGCCCTTGTGGAGGGCAGGGCAAGGTTCTCTTCTTCTTGGTTCCAAGGCACACTTTTGTGGCTCTGCCCTTGTAGTGGGCAGGGCAGAGTTGCCTTCTTTGCTTAGTTCCCTTATGTTGCCCTCCTAGAGGGCAGTGTGCCATTGTGGAGGGCAATGCTTGCCTCCCCCATTGTATGTGGCACACTTTTCCTTCCTTTGACCACGCTTCCTTCTCCTTAGGTCACGCTTTCTTTAGGCCACGCTTTTCTCTTTTATTCTTTTCTTCACCTAAAATAAACCAAAACAACCACTCCAAGTATCACTAAATTCATAAGGCTTATAAATCAATTAAAATTCAATTAAAATTAGCTTAAACCTCATGGATTAACATTAATTTCATGGTAGTTGCTTGATTTAAAGAAGTTGTGCATTTTCACTCCAAATCACTTACTTAAGAAGCAAGAAAGTGCATAAAGACTAACAAAACAAATGAAATTAGCTTGAAAAATGGGTATATGATGACTTGTCATCAGCAAGTAATTGAGAGAAAAATATAAATGGCAAGAATGTTAAATTGCTAGAAGATAAAAGGGAATTGGGTAGTGGGTATTCAAAATAACTAAAGATCAATCGAAATGAGAATAGATGGAAGAGATCACTAGGGATCGGAGATGCAAATTCTCATGAATCAATGCTGCTCAATCCTTTCTCAATCTTGTAGGATAGATCTATGGCGGATTGTGAATAATTGAGTCCCAATCTCTTGGTGACTCAATTTCTCTCAAGACAATCAATTGCCACTCTCGTGATCTAATTGGTCATAAGAAGAGATGAAGTTCAATAACTAATCCTTAATGCCACACAACTCCCAGCTTCTTAATTAAGGGTGGTTACATCTCACATACCAATCCAAAATATGTTAATCAAGGGAATTGTGAAAGGATGAACTTTAAACCGAGTTATGTGACTCCTTTCTCAAGTTCATAACACAATTCATATAGATTCAATCCCTCTCTTGATGGTGATTGAATCTTTGAAGAACAAGAGTTCCCTCTTAGAGAAATTCCCTTGAATTGACAAGGAAAAGAAGAGATATTAATTCATTTAAACCAACAGAGCTCCTCCCCTAGTGAAATTGGGGTTTAGTGAATCATGGCTCCAATTACAACTACAATTTCAAAATGGAAATTAAACTAAGTGTAGAGAAGAATGAAGAAGATGAATTCTGGAAACTAAAATTCAAAGTGGCAAATAAAAATATAGCTCCTTGGTATGCTTCCCAAAATATGCAGTAAAAAGTCAAAGTGAAAAATGTAGTATATGTAAAAGTCCCCCCAAAATACAAAGTTTCTCCTATTTATACCTGTCCTAAAGCTCCTTGAGAGGCCCTCAACCGTGCTTGTTGGGTTAGCAAATGGGCTTTTTCTTGTTGGAGTGATCAACTTCTGAATGAAATTGCAGCACCAAGTTGAAAACATAGAGCTTTTGCGCATGTCTTGACAATTCTGGCACAATAGAGCACGTTGCTGGCACACACGCCTTTTGCAATTGCAAGTTGGCAACGTGCATAAAATTTTCCTGGCTAAGACTTGGTGAAGGCATTGCTGGATCAAGTTGGCAACGTGACCTTCTACTTCCTAGATTCAAGTCTCTTATGCTTGTTTTTTAGGCTTAAAGTTGCCTATGGTTTGAGCTTCAATTTTATGCCTCACTATAAACTATTATACATCATTGTAAAGCTCTGAATGTCAACTTTTTAATGAAACTGAGGGAACCTCAATTGGATATCTATAGCTCAAGTTATTCTCCATTGAAGGAGACAAGGTTGAGTTGCGAGGGTCGCGGGCATTGTTGTCAAACACGCCTTCATGATCTTGGCGTTGGCAACGTGCATGCCATCTTCCAAGGCTGGCAAGCTCACCAGCGTGTTTGGAAAACACGCCTTCAATCCTTCAAGTTAGCAACGTGTATTGCCTCCTTCCAAGGCTGCCAAGTTCACCAGCGTTGCTAGCAAGCACGCCTTTAATTCCCTTAAGTTGGCAATGGGCATCATCTTCCAAGGTTGCCAAGCTTGCTGGCGTTAGAGGCAAACACGCCTTCCTTTTCCTTACGTTGGCAACATGGATTACCTCTCTCCAGGGCTAGAGCTTCTATAAGGGCGTTGCCTATGGTTTCCAAATTGCCAACGTGCTTCTTTCTCCTTGGATTCAAGATTCTTGTGCTTGTTTCTGAGGCTTAAAGTTGCCTTTGGTTTGAGCTTCAATTTTGTGCTCCACTATAAACTATTAAACATGGTTGGAAATCTCTGAATGTTAGCTTTCCAACGCAACTCGAAGCACCTCAATTGGATCTCTGTAGCTCAAGTTATCTTCCATTGAAGAGAGCAAGGTCAAGCTGCGAAAATCGAGGGCATTGTTGGCAAACATGCCTTTGTTCTTCCAAGTTGCCAACGCCATCAGATTCTGAAGCTCTAAATGAAGCCAGCTTTTGAAGCTTCAAATGAATGTCAACCCCACACTATGATATATGGTTGGAAAGCTCTGAATGTCTACTTTCCAATACCATTGAGAGTGCATCATTTGAAGCTCTACAACTTAGGATATACTCCATGGAAGAGGGCAAGGCCAGGCTGCCAGGGTTGCCAGCGTTATTGACGAACACGCCTGTTCTTCCAAGTTGGCAGCGTGGATTGCCTCCTTCCATGGCTGCCAAGTTCACTAGCATGTTTGGCAAACACGCCTTCCTTCCCTCAAGTTGGCAACGTGCACCACCTTCCAAGGTTGCCAAGTTCACTAGCGTGTTTGGCAAACACGTCCTCATATCCTCAAGTTGGCAACATGTGTTGCAAGGGTGTTCATGCTCTTCCTGGAGTTAAGTCTCAATGGCATTGCTAACTTGAATTCTAAGTTGGCAACATGCTTATTGCTTCCTCCCCTGCCCTAGATCTTGTGTTGGAGTTGGCGTTTCCAACGTCCTGTTAGAGTTGGCAACATGCTCCATGCTTCCTTCTTTGCTCCAATGCCTTCTTGCTTCATCACCTATCATTAACCAAAGAAATTTCCTCAAAGTATTGCCATTCTATACAACCAATTTCAAGAGATTCATTCATACTAAGGTATTTATAAGCTTCTTGAATTATTTGCATGAATTTGACCAACATTTACCTAGTTCGTAGTGTTTTAATGCATGCAGGTAAAACTCATCAAAGTGTTTGTTTATTTCAAAGATAATGAATGAAATTAAGCTAAAACTACTTAAACTAACTAGCTAATATAGCAAAGATGCAAATGCATCACAACACCAAACTTAAACCTTGCTTGTCCTCAAGCAAGAAAAGAACTATGCAATAAGATTTCTTTCAAATGGAACGGGTTGAGGAATAGCTTGTAATGCCTTGGTGAGTGAAGTTATTAAGTGACAGTGGGGTGAACTCTGAATTATATGCTCATGCAATGATTCTAGTGCTTATTAGCCCTTACATTTGGGAAGTCTTAGATCTTAGGACTTTCATTCAAATGATATCATGGAAGTCTCTCTATAGGTAATCACCTTGAAGCAGCTCAAAGTTTCTGTGTCTTGGCCTTGACTCTAAGTGTCATGTCTCAAAGCGGCTCTTTAGATAAGCTTTCAATCAATACTCCCAAACCAGTTGGTTTTAAGATATTAGGTGTTGAAGCACCACTTAGGATTTACTTGGTCAAGCCTCTCTCTTTGACACAATTCTACCACAAGCATTTAAATAGGATAGTAACTCTTTGAGTTCTCATTTCTTTCCTTTTCTTCCTAGTAATTGATGCTCAGAGGCTTTTGCCATATTCTTTTGTTTTTCTGTTTCTTTTGCTTTCTTTTGTTGCTGCTTCTTGGATCAATAGATATTTGAGAATCTCCATAATACTTCTTTGAACTCTATTTCCTGCCTATGAGCTCCCATGCACATTTTCACAAACATGCAACCTCAATACACAATCATACAACTAGAACCACCACTTCTCTTAATCTTTTGCTTACCTCAAAACAAATTTTTGACTCCTCAATCATTCTTTTCAAAGAAATGTTCTCTGTTTGCATTCTTATAGATATTAAGTGCAAGAAATTTCAGGAGTATGGTGTTATGATATATCAAACATCTTAGTTATTGAACTACAAAGAAGTGATACTAAGCAGACAAACAGGGGTACAATATCACTTTTAAGCATAGCAATTTTGAATATAAGACAATCACTTAACAATACAACCTTTTGGAGTTTACTTGCTTTACTCCTTATCATCATCATTGTTGGTCTTTACATCCCTCTTTGTCTCTTTGGTTGATAATTGATAAACCCCGATTTTGTGGTTTATCTTGTGCTTATTTTGGGGGGATTTTATCACCTTTTCTCACATTTATTCAATGAAATAGCATGGTTTTGCAATTCTCCCTAGATTTATGCTTAAGTGTGAAAACATGCTTTTTAGACCTTAAAATAGCTAAATTTAACTCACTTTAATTCTATTCGATGTCTTGATATGTTTGTTGAGTAATTTCAGGTTCATAAGGCAAGTATTGGATGGAAGAAGTGGGGAAAAAAGCATGCAAAGTGGGAGAACTCATGAAAAAATGAAGGAACCGTAAAGCTGTCAAGCCTGACCTCTTCACACTCAAACAATCATAACTTAAGCTAAAAAAGTCCAAATGAGGCGGTTCTAGTTGCGTTGGAAAGCTAACATCTGGGACATCGAAATGATATAAATTTTGTCATATGTTGCTTTGCGTATAGGGGCGCGCACGTGCAATGTGCACAGACGTGCTGATTGAGCACGTGACCCACTAAAGAGCAACTCGTGGCCAGCGATTTCTAGCTCATTTTGGGCCCAATCCAACTCATTTATGATGCTATTGAACCCAAGGATTGAGGGGGGAATAAACCAAGTAGTCATAGTTTAGTTTTCATCATGTTTTAGGCTAGAATTCTAGAGAGAGAGGCTCTCTCCTCTCTCTAGATTTAGGATAGAAATTAGGGTAAAGTTAGGTTAATTACTCTCAAATTCATCTTTCAATTCTTGTTTTGATTTCAATTCTCTTTACATTTTAGTGTTCTATTGTCTTTGTTCTTCTAGTTTCTCTTGTTAATCTCTTATTTTGTCCTCTTTTATGTTTATGAACATTTGTTGATTTCAATTTTCTTTAATGCAAATTTATATTTCCATGTCTCTTTTATGTTGATCTTGATTGTTATTATTGATTTCTTGTTCATGATAGTTATGGGTTCTTTTAATTCTTGCATTTTATGATGTTTACTTTTCTTGCACTCTAGGTGTTTGTCAAAATGCTTTCACTAGTTTTTGAGTAGTTTCCTCTACTCTTGGCTTAGGCTAAGGGAATTGGGTGACCTTGAGTCATTGGGTCTCAATGACTTGGTGATTTGAGACCCCTTGGTGATCAATTTGATACTCATTGATGCCAACCCACTACTAATCTAATTAGTAGGTAGGTTGGGACTTATGGGTTGATGTGATCAAGCCTATTTGACGTACTTCAAGCTTAGGAGTAGATATTACGTACTTAAAGCTTTTGGGAAGTAGACTTAATGGGTTGGCCTCTCATAATTATCAATGTATGGTTTGTAGACAAGATGGTGATCTCAATTACCTATGTCTAGCCAAGAGCACTTTTCTATTTCTTTTGTTAGTTATCTTTACTCTTGGCCTAGGTGGAGTAATTAGTGACGCTTGAGTTATCTAATTCCTTTGATTGATTGACAATTGGAAGTTGCTAATTGATTTGGATACCACTAACGCTAGTCTTTCCCTTGGGAGTTGGCTAGGACTTGTGGAATCAAGTTGATTCATCCACTCGACTTTCCTCCATGGTTAGAGGTTAACTAAGTGGTTGCAATGGATAATTGTGGTCACAATTGAGGAGGATAACTAGGATAGGACTTCTAATTCTCATTCCTTGTCAAGAGCTTTCTAGTTGTTAGTTTATTTTCATTGCCATTTACCTTTCATGCCTCTTATCAAAAACCCCAAAACATACTTCATAGCCAATAATTGAGCATTTCATTGTAATTCCTTGTGAGATGACCCGGAGTCCAAATACTCCGGTTAATTCTTATTTGGGGTTTGTTCTTGTGACAACTCAAATTTTTGATGTGGGAATTGTTTGTTGGTTTAGAACTATGCTTACAACGAAGTAATTCTTTCTACAAGAAGAAAATCTAGACCACCGAGCAAATCTCATTCATCAAAATGGCTAACAGTCGGAAGATCATCCCTCACAGTCGGAAGTTCCTGGCTTTCGGCTACTGCCCTCCATTTTTCACTGACACTACTGAGGCAGCCACCTCTTCAGCTACCCCTTCTACCTCCACTGGCCCAGCACCACCTACTGTGCCCCCACCTGCTCTTGAGCTCGTCTACCGTTTGGTGCACCGCCTCTTTGATCACCTAGATCAGATGGAGCACCATCACCAGTAGTAGTTTGAGAGATCTGACCGTCGCACCAGGTGACTTTTTGAGAGGTCTGAGCGTTGCCACAAGCGACGTTATGAGCACCTCAAGCTGATGATCCGCTCTGGTGGTGACATTCTCTCTGAGCCCGACACGCCCTCCAACACATCTGAGGAGGAGGTGAGCGATCATGAGGAGGAAGCACCTACCCAGGCTGAGCAGGGAGGTCCCGGCCACACTGCACCACATCATGAGGAGCACCACCAGCTACAGACCGCAGATCCGGAGGTTCCTCTATGGACAGAGCCCCCGATTCAGCAGACCACTCCTCCGATCCTCACAGCGACTGCAGACCCTCATCCTACCATCGAGACACCAGCAGCCCATCCTTCCGAGATGGCATTTCGTCACACCCTGCTTGAGTGAGCATCGAGGATGATGCTATTATTTAAGTGTGGGGAGGTCGCCATCTCTGGCATCTATTTATTTTGGTGAACTACTACAGACTCTCTTCTTATTTTGTCTATTTTCTGTATTTTTGCACATTTCTCTCTTTTGCTTTTATTGTACTTTTTGCATTATGCACTTTGGGCTGTATATACATCTTGGATATTTTAGCTCGATTTGCACCTTAGTTTACTAGTTATATATTAAGTGGATTAATTAGTATAGTTTACCCTTTTAGCATATGGTAGTTGATTTGATTGAAAATAAAAAGGAAGTAAGCTAGAGACTTTAACAGAATCAATCCACACACCCTGTATATATAGCATTACATGTTAGTTAGTAACAACATTTTATCAAGGAGGAACACTAAAAGTTTAAATCCATCCAATATATTTTACATTGAGAATAATGGGAACTCTTAATTTCTACTTGCATGACATACTTAATTGATATATGATTTATGAGTTTGAGAACACACAGCCTGTGAGTTTTGAGCTTAATTGTATGGTTACACTCCAACCATAAATTCCATTCCTGTGTGCTTCGCCCTTCTTTTTATTCTGATGTTCTTTACTTTGCTTTAATCTATATGTCCAATATAGAATATAGATACATACTAAGATAGGATTGAGGCCATGTTTGAATTTTTAACTCACTTATCCCAAATAAGTCTACTTTTTATACCATCCTTGTTAGCCCCCCTTGAGCCTTTTAATCCCCTTCTTTATAACCACATTACTAGCCCTAAGCAGAAAAAAAAATTCCAAGTTGAATCCTTGGTTAGCTTAAGATAGATATTGTGTGAAATTTAAGTGTGGGAAATTTTATGGGAACATGGGATAATAGAAAAGTAGGAAATTAAATTAAACAAGTCATGTAAAAATTTGGGAAGCATGCTCATGTGAAATCAAAATAATTGAATTACCATGTGCATTAAAAAAATATATTTATTAAGTAATTAAATAAGGGGATACAAAAAAATATATATTACCCCAAATGCAAAAAAAAAATAATAATAAAAAATAAAAAAATTGCACATGGGACAAAATCCAAAAATAGTTTGATACATGAGCATGCGATACAAAAGTGGGAAAAATTTGGGTAGCTAGGTAAAGTATTTTAAATTGTATAAAGTATGTATATGTTAGGTGAGATCTTAGACTAATCAAGGATTCACTTATTAGCTTACTTAGCCTTATAAATACACCCTTACCTCTACCTTGGCCCCATTACAACCTTAAAAAAAAAAAAGACCTCATGATCTTGTATGTCTGTATTCTATGATTGTTGATTGGTTAGGTGAAGAACAAAGTTATAGGAAGCAAGGATAAAAAGAAGATTAAAGTGATTAACCCAATAAACACTGAGTGACTAGAGAGTAAACACAAAATCCAGTGAGGGTTCAATAGCTCATCACCATATATCTCTACTTCTATTGTTAATTGTCTTGCAAGTTTGAAAAATATTTTATTTACCCATCTCAATTGTAAAAGTGCTTTAACATTATCTAAGGTTGGCTATGCGCATATGATCCCTTGAGAATGTGACTTAATTTAACTACATGTAAAGCTTTATATATAGGTGAATAATAACTAGATTTGCATGATTCATTTAGATAGTTGCATTTAGAGTAGATTGCATTGCATGGGATTCCACCACTTTACCTTACTCTTTATCTTGGATTTAGCATGAGGACATGCTATTGTTTAAGTATGGGGAGGTTGATAAACTCATATTTTATGATATATTTTGTACTAAATTTAAGTGATTTATTCAATCCTTCACCCATTTATGCCTGTGAAATTGCATGGTTTTACTTTCCCTTCCTTATTTTGTGATGTATGTGAAAAACATGTTTTCTAGGCTTTAAAAATATTAATTTTAATTACCTTGTATTGCCATTCGATGCCGTGATTTGTGTGTTAAGTATTTTCAAATCTTCTAAGGCAGGAATGATTTAAAGGATGGAAAGGAGACATACAAAAATAGAAGGAAAGCATAAAATGGAGTTTTTGAATAAACTGGCAGTGACGCGTCCGCATGGACGACGCGAACGCGTGGTTCGCGCAAAAAGGAATCGACGCGAGTGTATGGATGAGGCAAACGCGTGACTTGCGAAATACAACTAACGTGGGCGCATGACTGACCCGACCGCGTGGAAGAGTAACACTCCAGATGACGCGACCGCGTGACCCACGCAGACGCGTGACGTGCGCGATCTGAAGAATTTGCAGACCTCGTTTTCAGCGATTTTTGGGCTCTTTTTGGCCCAGATCTAAGCCCATAGAATACAGACCAAAGGCTGCAAAGTGGAGGAATAAAGCGGAGAATGAGAGAGAACTCATTAGGCACTTTTCATAGTTTAGATGTAGCTTTTAGTGAGAGATGTTCTCTCCTCTCTCTTAGGTTTTAGGATTAGGATTTCTTTAGTCATTAGGATTACTTCATCGTATCAGGTTCAATAATTTATGTTTCTCTTCTAGTTTTATTTACTCTGCTACTTTTATTTGTGTTTGATTTATGTTGCCCAATTGGCTTATGAATATTGTCCATGTTAGAATTGACATCTTTATTTAATATAAATTGAGGTATTTCAGACATATATGTTATTGATGCTTGGGCTCTATCCAAATTATTTTCATTCAAGTAGATTTTATTCCCTTTTGGCTCTGGTTGATTAATTGTTAACTCCTGAGTTGTCAAACTCAGCACTGGTTGAAATTGGCGGATCCTAATTGATCTAGATCGCTCTAAAGCTAGTCTTCCCACAGGGATTGACTAGGACTTGAGGATCAAACTAATTAGTCCACTTGAATTTCCTTTGCTTTAGTATAGGATAACTAAGTGGGATTAAAACCCAATTCTCAACACACCTGATAAGGATAACTAGGATAGGACTTCCAATTTCTCATATCTTGCCAAGAGTTTATTTTACAGTTATTTATTTATTTTACTTGTCAATCAACATACTCCTTCCTCACTTTCAAAACCCGCAATTTACAAGACTCATAACCAATAATAAGAGCATACCTCCCTGCAATTCCTTGAAAAGACGACCCGAGGTTTAAATACTCGGTTATCAATTTTAAAGGGGTTTGTTACTTGTGACAACCAAAACATTTGTAAGAAAGGACTTTTGTTGGTTTAGAAGCTATACTTGCAACGAGAATTTATTTTGAATTCTAGACCACGCAAAAGTTCTCTATTCACTCTTCTATGATTGTAATCTTTGGTTTGTTTGATTCTTTATGTCCATTATTCCATGTATACATGCATTTATATGATTGAGGCCATCATTTTATTTAGCTCACTTACCCAAATAGCCTACCTTTCATCAACCATTGTTAGCCAATTTTGAGCCTAGTTAATCCCTTTTGTTCTTAATGTTAGCACATCACTACCCCTAAGTGAAAAACAATAAATGTCCTTGATGTGTGGAAAACGATCCAACACAAAACTCACCGGCAAGTGTACCGGGTCGCATCAAGTAATAATAACTCACATGAGTGAGGTCGATCCCACAGGGATTGAAGGATTGAGCAATTTTAGTTTAGTGGTTGATTTAGTCAAGCGAATCAAGTTTTGGTTGAGTGGGTTGTATTTAACAGAAGATAAATTGCTTGAAATGTAAAGGGAGAATCTTAAAGAACAAGAAAGTAAATGACTGAAACTTAAAGTGCAAGAAATTTAAATTGCAGTAACTTAAATGGCAAGGAATGTAAATTGCTTGAATGTAAAAGGGGTTTGAGGACTGGGATTGCAGAATCTAAACAAAGAGAAAGTAAATTGCAACAATTAATTGAGTAGAAGATGAATTGGAATAAACTAAAGTTCAAACAGAAATGGAAATTAAAGTGCAGCAGAGGTTCACAGAAGAACCCAAGTAAATTGTGGTCTCAGGTCTCAAGAGACTAGGTAGCAGAGCCTAGATCTCTATTTGCCTTCCCAGATCCAAGTTCACAAAGCAATTGGCAAGAAAATTAAAGAAGAAGCAGTAGAAGAACAGAAATCAAATTCAATTATGCAGAAAAGGGTTTAAAGAGATTTTAGATGGGAATTGAGACAGAATTTCCTCAATTTCACACACCCAAAACCCAGAAACAGAAGAGTAGAATTGCCCGAGTAAGAATGAGGAAGGAGATCAGTCAATTCTCCCTTGATCCTCTGAGTGCTCGGTCAAGTCTCTCAAGAACAATTACAAGAAATTCAAAGCTCAAAGAAAGTGCAAATTCCAAAAGCAATGCCAAAGGTAAGTCAAAAAGGTAAAAATCAAAGTCCCTAATTACATCAAACTAGCTTCTATTTATACACTTTCTATTCTTGGATTTTGGGATTTGGATGGGCTTTTGATTTGATGAAGAAATGAATTAAAATGGGGTTTTAATTTGAATTTTCGGCCCATGAAAAGTTGCTCCCAGGAGGCTGCCCTGCCCTTGTGGAGGGCAGGGCAAGATTTGGTGCATGCTGGTGCAGGCGTGGTGCAGGCTGGTGCGGCCTTGGTGCGTGAAATGCTGCCGTGCCCGCGCCAAGGGCAGGGCAGGAAAAGTTGGTGCGCCAGAAATTGCCTTGGTGCTGCCAGAATCAGGAATTGGTGCGCCAGAATCAAAAATTGGTGCGCCAGAAATTTCCTTGGTGCA
>NC_029773.3:37167798-37169868 GCF_000817695.3 Arachis duranensis | reverse complement strand
CATCTCTTTGGATAACTAAATGTTCTGTATCTAAGTTGCTCTTTATTGTGGATTTTCAATTGGCCATCCCAAATCAGTTGATCTAAGTGACCGGGTTTTAAAATACCCCTTAGAATTTACTCATCCAAGCAGATCTTAGTACAAGAACACCACAGGCATATGTCCTAAGGTTCAAGCTATTGGTGTCCAACCTTTATTCTTTGTTTTTCTTGCCATTTTGGCTTTTTCTTTCCCTTTTTCTTTCTGTTTTTGTCACCAAGGGCTTTTTCATTCTTGATAAGAGTCTTTGTAACAGCAAGCTAACTAACAATTGAATAAGAATGATATTATGCAACATTTATTTCATGAGTTATGCATTTAATCAAACACATATACCACCACCAACTTCCATTCATACTTATGCAACATTGGATATTTCACTTTTCAATTCAAACCAAACTCTTTTATTCAAGCATATGGGAGACAAAACGATTTTCAAGCTAAGTGATGGATAACAAGCATTGTGCAGATTTAGCATTTTTAGCTATTTATTAACTAACTGAAATGAAAAACAAAGAACAAGAATTGCATGAAGTAAAAGAAATAAATGATGGAGGCATATCATGTTTCAGACATGCATCTCCTTATTAGAGACATGAAAGAGGAAGTATGAAGGAACTTTGCCACCTTCTAATGGTCATGGCTGCTGCTTGATTCTCCCTTCTTCTTCTTTCTCTTCCCTGTCTTGGAGTAATCTCGGATCTCTTCACCGGGACATCTTCTACCCCAAACAGAATCTAAGAGTCCTTTGAGCCCAAAATCTTCCAATCTGTTAAAGGTTGACTCAGTGTATTGATGAGATTTTGCTTGTTGCTTGGCTAAGAATTCAGGGCATTGTTTCAAATGGCTTGATCTCAGGATTGAGTGTTGGCAGATTGTGGGTTACGTACTCCAACCTTGCTTGCATGTTTTCATCATTTTCCATTCTTTGTACGTGTCTAACTTCTCCCCTGGTATGATGAACATTCTTCCATTGATACAGGTTGTGACTATATTCCTCTGCTTTAGCTTGACTAAAATACAGCTTATCATATGATTCCTTGAATTCTTTGTATTGTTCTTTTTGCCCTTCAAGAATCTGTGCTTGAAATTCTTGCTGCTGAGTCATCATTTGTTGTTGCCATCTCTCTTGTTTCTCCTCTATTTGATGTTGCCAAGCCTCTCGTTCCTCTTTTTCTTTCAAAAATTGCTCCATAAATTCAGGATGGGGCTCTAGATATTTCTCTTGGCCCTCCTGATTTTGGCCTTGTTGGGCCTGCATGAGTTGATCTTGACCTTGTTGAGCCTGCATGAGTTGCTGAGATAGTTCTTCAATTGATCTTTGCAATTGGCTCATATCTATGGCATCATAAGCTTGATTTCGTCCTTCCTCTCTTTGTGATCTCCTTTGTCTAGGAGCTACTACCCCTTCTTGGTCTTCTTCTTCATTCGTTCCCTCCATGCTCTTCTTGGTAATCCATTTCCCTTTCTTCACTTATGTTGTGTCCTCATCTTCAAAGATTACGTTAGCTCTGTCACATAGCCTTTGGATGGTGCTTGGATGTCCAAGACCTTTTGATTTGCTTGTGCTATCGGCCATTTCTTGAATACTGTCGGCTATGAGTTGTGCAAGATTGATCTCACCTCCATGCAAGATGCAATATGTCAAGAGTGCTCGTTTGATTGTGACCCAAGAAGAGTTTCCAGTAGGAAGGATAGATCTCCTCACTATTTCATACCATCCCTTAGCCACAGGAGTAAGATTTATCCACCTTATGTGACTTGGAATTCCCTTTGAATCTCTTTCCCAATCTGTATTTTCCATGCATAACCCCTGCAGGATCTCATCAGGATTATTTTTCATTTGCAATCTAGCCTCATAACTAGGCTCTGCATAGGTTATGGTTCTCAACTTGAGGGCTCTTGTGATAGCAGCTAGGCTAAAACTCACTTCAACCCCTCTAACATAACTTGTGTAGGGAGCACTATTCTTGTTTTCTTTTGCAGCATTTGCATAGAACTCCCTGATCATTACTGCACTAATGTCAGTCA
>NC_029773.3:37165234-37166787 GCF_000817695.3 Arachis duranensis | reverse complement strand
TTTTTTTTTTGAAAAATGAACTTGGGTGTGCCTTAAGGTACACCAAACTTAGAAGTTTGCCATGTGCTTCAAAATGATATATGCATTTACCAGGCATAAAAATTCAAAATCATATTCATAGGAATCATAGCTTATTAAATGAAAGAGAAGACAGAAATCTTAAACCATGGGTTGCCTCCCATGAAGCGCTCTTTTATTGTCATTAGCTTGACATTGACCTCCCTTTAAGGTGGTTGATGTTGGTGATGTCTCAACTTGTCACCTCTCACTGTCAGCTTTCTCTGTGTGCCTTGATGCTCAATTTCCATGTGCTCAAGAGAAAGTATTTGGTTGACAGTGTAATAATCTTCTGCTCCCTGCTGTTGATATACTAGTTGCACCTTATCACCTTTAGAGAATCCTTCAGTTGGGATTTTCTTGTTCTTCCATCCTTTGTGAGCCTTTTTCTTGCTCTTCATCTTTTTCTTTCTTGTTGATCTTTCTTTCTTGACAGTCACTTGAGTTGTGATACCTTCCTTCTTGCTGATCACCCCTGCTTCCTTGTGAATCCCTTTTTCTTCTTGCATCTGTTTGTTTTTCTATTCTACTTCCTTTTCAGTTGATTGCTTTGGAAGGAGATCATCACTCATTTTGCTTGTTTTTTCATCCCTTTGTAATTCTGGGAAGACTTTCAGGATGATGCTCTCCTCATGCATCCTGAGGGTTAACTCTCCTTGCTCTATATCCACAATGGCTCTAGCAGTGGCCAAAAATGGTCGACCAAGTATTATGGAGTCATTTCCATGTTCTGAAGAATCTAGGATCACAAAATCTGCTGGATAGATAAACTTGTCAACCTTAACTAAAAGGTTCTCAATCAGCCCTTTAGGTTATACTATTGATTGGTCCACCAATTCCAAAGACATCTGTGTTGGTTTCACCTCCTCTATGCCAAGCTTTTTCACTAAAGAATATGGGATTAGATTTATGCTTGCTCCTAAATCGCACATCCCCTTGTTAATGAGTAGGTTTCCAATAGTGCATGGTAAGAAGAAACCTCCAGGGTCTTCAAGCTTGGGAGGGAGTCCATTTTTAATGAGTGCACTGCATTCTTCACTGAGCATTACAGTCTCCTTTTCATTCTACTGTCTCTTCTTGTTGATGAGCTCCTTTAGAAACTTGGCATACAGAGGCATTTGCTCCAAAGCCTCTGCCAAAGGTATGTTGATTTCCAACTTCTTGAAAGTCTCAAGAAATTTGTGGAAGTGCTGATCCTTTGTTTCCTTGTGAAATCTCTGTGGATAAGGCAGTGGTGATGTTAAGCTCTTCTCCCCTTGATACTGTTTTGGAATTGCTTCTTCCATGATTTGCTTTCCTTTCTTCAAATTATGTGGTTTGTTGTCTTCCTCTGTGAGTTTTTCTGGAGCATTCTTACTTATCATGTCTTTGTTGATGGCTTCATCATTCTTTGTTGGCTCAGTGTCATTATGCTTGGTTGCCCCTTGGTTACCATCTGTTAACACTTTTCCACTTCTTAGTTGCACGACCTTGCATTCTTCCTTTGGGTTGGGAAT
>NC_029773.3:37163061-37164012 GCF_000817695.3 Arachis duranensis | reverse complement strand
AGCCATTGAGTGGCTTTATCTCTGAGAGAGAATGGGAAGAGCAGCAACTTGTAGCTATCAGGGGGTACACCATTTGTTTTCACTGTGTCACAGATTCTCAAGAAGGTAGATAGATGTTGATTTGGATCCTCCAAAGGTCCTCCTCCAAAAGAATAATTGTTTTGAACCAGAGTGATGAGTTGTGGCTTTAATTCAAAATTGTTTGCATTGACATTTGGAGGGAGAATGCTACTTCCACAGTGCCTAGCATTTGCAAATGTGTATGAAGCCAAGACTCTACGTTGTTGTTGATTATTGGTGGCTCCTTCTCCTGGTTGATTGGGATCTCCTTCCATTTCTTGGAATTCCTCCTCAGATTCTTCTTCTCCAATAACGTTCTTCCCTCTTTCAGCTCTTCTTATTCTCCGAAGAGTTCTTTGATCAATTTCAGAGATGATAGGGGAAGATCTTCCTGTACCTGACATACAAACACACAACAATAAACACACAAACTCAGAGAGCCAATGAAACTTCACTCTATAGCTAGAATGAAGTTTTAGTTAGTTTAAGCAAAAATTCAAACAGTTAGTGTGTTAGTAAGAATTAGAATAACAGAAAAGAAAAAGTGCTTAATCTAGACCTCCACTTCACTTAATCATTGTCAATCTATTTCAATCCCCGGCAACGGCGCCAAAAACATGATGTGTGGAAAACGATCCAACACAAAACTCACCGGCAAGTGTACCAGGTCGCATCAAGTAATAATAACTCACATGAGTGAGGTCGATCCCACAGGGATTGAAGGATTGAGCAATTTTAGTTTAGTGGGTGATTTAGTCAAGCGAATCAAGTATTGGTTGAGTGATTTGTGTTTAACAGGAAGTAAATGACAGTAAATGTAAAGGGAGAGGGGAATTTGCAGTAAATTAAAGAACAGGAAAGTAAACTTGCTGAATCTTAAAGAACAAGAAA
>NC_029773.3:37156064-37162918 GCF_000817695.3 Arachis duranensis | reverse complement strand
CAGAAACAGAAGAGTAGAATTGCCCGAGTAAGAATGAGGAAGGAGATCAGTCAATTCTCCCTTGATCCTCTGAGTGCTCGGTCAAGTCTCTCAAGAACAATTACAAGAAATTCAAAGCTCAAAGAAAGTGCAAATTCCAAAAGCAATGCCAAAGGTAAGTCAAAAAGGTAAAAATCAAAGTCCCTAATTACATCAAACTAGCTTCTGTTTATACACTTTCTATTCTTGGATTTTGGGATTTGGATGGACTTTTGATTTGATGAAGAAATGAATTAAAATGGGGTTTTAATTTGAATTTTCGGCCCATGAAAAGTTGCTCCCAGGAGGCTGCCCTGCCCTTGTGGAGGGCAGGGCAGGATTTGGTGCATGCTGGTGCGGGCGTGGTGCAGGCTGGTGCGGCCTTGGTGCGTGAACCAGGAGGCTGCCCTGCCCTTGCGGAGGGCAGGGCAGGATTTGGAGTTTGGTGTGTTGTTGGTGCGGCGTGGTGCAGCCTTGGTGCGCAGAATGCTGCCCTGCCCGCGCCAGAAATTGCCTTGGTGCGCTGTTGGTGCTGCCAGAATCAAGAATTGGTGCGCCAGAAATTGCCTTGGTGCTGCCAGAATCAAGAATTGGTGCGCCAGAAATTGCCTTGGTGCTGCCAGAATCAAGAATTGGTGCGCCAGAAATTGCCTTGGTGCTGCCAGAATCAAGAATTGGTGCGCCAGAAATTGCCTTGGTGCTGCCAGAATCAAGAATTGGTGCGCGCCAGTTTTGTGCACCAATCCAAATGCTGCCCTGCCCTCGCGGAGGGCAGGGCAGTGTTTCCACTTTGCTGTCCCGTGTTCAAAACACGGCTGGGGCACACGTTCAATTAATTTCCTTGGCTTCTTGGCACGACACTCAACCTTAGTTCTTTGCTTCTTCCTTGGTCCGTGTTCGATTCTTGTGGCATGCATGGGTGACATTTTTCCTTTGATTTTCTTCCTTGGTGAGCCCGATACTGCCCTTGTGGAGGGCAGGGCAAGGTTCTCTTCTTCTTGGTTCCAAGGCACACTTTTGTGCTCTGCCCTTGTAGTGGGCAGGGCAGAGTTGCCTTCCTTGGTTGGTTCCTTTCTGTTGCCCTTCTAGAGGGCAGTCTGCCCTTGTGGAGGGCAATGTTTGCCTCCCCCTTGCATGCGGCACGCTTCCTATTACTTTGGCCATGCTTTCCTTTCCTTGGGCTACACTTCTTAGGCCACGCTTTTCCTTTTCTTTTCTTTTCTTCACCTATAATAAACCAAAACAACCACTCCAAGTATCACTAAATTCAAGAGGCTTATAAATCAATTAAAATTCAATTAAAATTAGCTTAAACCTCATGGATTATCATTAATTTCATGGTGGTTGCTTGATTTAGAGAAGTTATGCATTTTCACTCCAAATCACTTACTTAGGATGCAAGAAAGTGCATAAATGCTAACAAAACAAGTGAAATTAGCTTGAAAAATGGGTATATGATGACTTGTCATCAGTCCTTAATTTGGATCTTTGATTAGCTTAGGCTAGTGAGGATGTGTATCATTTGGGTATGGGAAACTTGGGACATTGGTTGAGATAAAAGTGTAATTTTTATTTGTATTGAAAATTTTGGGAATTGGGTACATATTCATGCACTATATGTAAAACCATATGCATTGATATGTTTGTATATACTTTAGAAAAAAAATGACAAAGAAAAAGAAAAAAGAACATATATATAAAGAAAAAATATATATAGAAAAAGAAATAAAAAGGGGACAAAAATGCCCCAAGGTAAAGTTCAATAAAAATCAATGCATATGGAATGTGAATTAAAAATAATGCATGAGTATGTGAAAAGGTGGGAATCATGGGTAGCTAGGTTGTGTATTAGAGTTGTATAGGTTGTTATATGTATTTGGTGAGAGCTTAGGTTAATCAAAGATTCAAATTCCAAGCTCACTTGACTATATGCATCCTACCTTGACCCTAGCCCCATTACAACCTATGAATAAGTCCTCATGATGAATATATGCATGCATTGAATAATTATTGATTGTTAGATGAAAAACAAATCTTGGAAAGCATGATTAGAAGAGAATTGAGTGATCGACCCTATACACTAGAGCGACTAGAGCGGATACACTTCCGGTGAGGGTTCGATGCTCAATTTCTTGTTCCCAGCTTTCATGAGCTTTCTTCTTGCAAGTCTATTTGAACTTCATTTTGATATTTGAATCAGTAGAGTTTGTGAGTCGTCGTATGACCTTTGCCCTAGTTGCTTATACATGTTCTTGGAGATTGATTTGCTTTTAACCAAGTAGGTAGAATCAGTTTGCATTTAGTTGTATTCATATAGATAGGTGCATATAGTTTATTTGCATTGAATAAATGTTCATAACCCTTTTCTTGTCCTTTTTTATTCTTAGCATGAGGACATGCTTGGTTTAAGTGTGGGGAGATTTGATAAACCCCAATTTTGTGGTTTATCTGGTACTTATTTTGGGGGATTTTATCACCTTTTCTCACATTTATTCAATGAAATAGCATGATTTTGCAATTCTCCCTAGATTTGTGCTTAAGTGTGAAAACATGCTTTTTAGACCTTAAAATAGCTAAATTTAACTCACTTTAATTCCATTTGATGCCTTGATATGTTTGTTGAGTAATTTCAGGTTCATAAGGCAAGTATTGGATGGAAGAAGTGAGGAGAAAAGCATGCAAAGTGGGAGAACTCATGAAGAAATGAAGGAACCGTAAAGCTGTCAAGCCTGACCTCTTCACACTCAAATAACCATAACTTGAGCTACAGAGATCCAAATGAGGTGGTTTTAGTTGCGTTGGAAAGCTAACATCCGGGACTTCGAAATGATATAAATTTTGTCATATATTGCTTCGCGTATAGGGGCACGCACGTGCAATGTGTGCGGACGCGCCGATTGAGCACGTGACCCACTAAAGAGCAACTCGTGGCTAGGGATTTCTAGCTCATTTTGGACCCAATCTAACTTATTTCTGATGCTATTGAACCCAAGGATTAAAGGGGGATGAACCAAGTAGTAATAGTTTAGTTTTCATCATGTTTTAGGCTAGAATTCTAGAGAGAGAGGTTCTCTCCTCTCTCTAGGTTTAGGATAGAAATTAGGATAAAGTTAGGTTAATCACTCTCAAATTCATCTTTCAATTCTTGTTTTGATTTCAATTCTCTTTACATTTTAGTGTTCTATTGTCTTTGTTCTTCTAGTTTCTCTTGTTAATCTCTTATTTTGTCCTCTTTTATGTTTATGAACATTTGTTGATTTTAATTTTCTTTAATGCAAATTTATGTTTCAATGTCTCTTTTATGTTGATCTTGATTATTATTATTGATTTCTTGTTCATGGTAGTTATGGGTTCTTTTAATTCTTGCATTTTATGATGTTTACTTTTCTTGCACTCTAGGTGTTTGTCAAAATGCTTTCACTAATTTTTGAGTAGTTTTCTCTACTCTTGGCTTAGGCTAAGGGAATTGGGTGACCTTGAGTCATTGGGTCTCAATGATTTGGTGATTTGAGAACCCTTGGTGACCAATTTGATACTCATTGACGCCAACCCACTACTAATCTAATTAGTAGGTAGGTTGGGACTTATGGGTTGATGTGATCAATCCTATTTGACGTACTTCAAGCTTAAGAGTAGATATTACGTACTTAAAGCTTTTGGGAAGTAGACTTAATGGGTTGGCCTCTCATAATTATCAATGCATGGTTTGTAGACAAGGATGGTGATCTCAATTACCTATGTCTAGCCAAGAGCACTTTTCTATTTCTTTTGTTAGTTCTCTTTACTCTTGGCCTAGGTGGAGTAATTAGTGACGCTTGAGTTATCTAATTCCTTTGATTGATTGACAATTAGAAGTTGCTAATTGATTTGGATACCACTAACGCTAGTCTTTTCCTTGGGAGTTGGCTAGGACTTGTGGAATCAAGTTGATTCATCCACTCGACTTTCCTCCATGGTTAGAGGTTAACTAAGTGGTTGCAATGGATAATTGTGGTCACAATTGAGAAGGATAAATAGGATAGGACTTCTAATTCTCATTCCTTGTCAAGAGCTTTCTAGTTGTTAGTTTATTTTCCTTGCCATTTACCTTTCATGCCTCTTATCAAAAACCCTAAAACATACTTCATAGCCAATAATTGAGCATTTCATTACAATTCCTTGTGAGATGACCCGGAATCCAAATACTCCGGTTAATTTTTATTTGGGGTTTGTACTTGTGACAACTCAAATATTTGATGTGGGAATTATTTGTTGGTTTAGAACTATGCTTACAACGAAGTAATTCTTTCTATAAAAAGAAAATCTAGACTACCGAGCAAATCTCGATCATCAATGATACTTAATCCTTCCCAAGATTGAAGTGACTGCCTACAATGAACTTTGAAAGTTGCTTGTCCCCAAGCACTTGAAAGGTAATTATCATGCATATATGCTTATAAATTCTTGAACTACAAGTTGTGTCCGGACACCAAACTTAGTTCCTTGCTTACTTCTAGATGCCAAATAGAGTGCATCTTTCATGCCTATATATTACCTCATGTGCTTTAATCCTATGATGAAATAAAGTGCAGAACTAAAAGGTAAACAAATGAAATACAAGTTTAATCAATCTCTATGATAGTTTGGAATTTGTGACTATTCATGATTGTCTCAAGGGTTACTTTGTGCATAATTAATGTTACTGGTGGGACACCAAAATTAGTCTCATGCATTCACCCTTGATTTTGTTTCTTTGTTGGTGTAGTCACATTGGTGTGGAACACCAAACTTAATTCCTCACAATACATAGAAATTGAACTAACTGTTTATTCTACAAAATGTAATGAAAACAGGTTACCTAAGGTTAGGTTGCCTCCCAATAAGCGCTCTTTTATCATCACTAGCTTGATAGTTGTCCCTCATTAGGGAGGGTGATGATCATAGCTTAGTGCCTTAGTCCTTCCCCTCTTACAGTGAGTTTGCTTCCAGTATCCTTCTTCATGATTTCCACATGTTCAAGTGAGAGGATTTTATTCACTGTGTGGTATCCGGAAAAGTGTGGAGGTGTTTCCATGGGTTGGTAGGTTAGCATTACTTTATCCCCTAGTGAGAATCCTTTAGTGGGAATTTTTTTGTTCCTCCACCCTCTTGGCACTTTCTTCTAGGGATTCTTTTCTTTTCCCGGTGGTGGTTCATGTTTTGAGGCCTTAGTGTTTGGAGATTTCTTGCTGAGAATTTCACGTGGAGGCTGTGGTTGTAGTTCCTTCTCAATTTCTTGAGCTTGTTGCAACACTTCCACCTCTTTCCTTTCTTTCTAGCATGAGCTTGAGTGAATTGGAAGTGTCTCATCAGGTGCTTCTTTCAAGTTTGGATCTATGGAATCAATCTTCATACCCTCTTCCTCTTGGGTAGAATCTTGCAAATTCTTGAAGACATGGAATACTATATGCTCTTCATGCACCCTTAGCATCAATTCTCCTTTTTCAACATCTATCAATGCCCTAGCAGTAGCCAAGAAAGGTCTCCCTAGGATAATGGGAGTGTTGTCATCTTCCTCTATGTCTAGGATGACGAAGTCAGCTGGGAGGAAAAATTTGTCCACCTTTACCAATACATTCTCCACAACTCCAAGTGCTTGCTGAATGGATTTGTCCGCCATTTGAAGGGCTATCTTTGTGGGTTTCAATTCATGAATCTGAAGCTTCCTCATCAAAGATAAAGGTATCAGATTTATGCTTGCACCAAGGTCACAAAATGCTTTCTCAATCATTGTGTTGCCTATTGTATAGGGGATATGAAAGCTCCCTGGGTCCTTCCTCTTCCTTGGCAATCCTTTTTGGATGATAGTACTACACTCCCTGGTCATCACAACCATTTGTCCTTCTGTTCAAGTGCTTCCATGAAAGGGATGTTGATGTGCAGTGTCTTGAATATCTCAAAAAATTTGGAGTATTGCTTCTCTTTGTATTCTCCCTTGAGCCTTTGAGGTATGGGAGCATTGGTTGGTATACTTTCGCTGTTTCCTTCTCTTTTAACTTCTCACTCTGTTTGAAGGTTTCTTGATCTTGCTTTTCCTCCTTTGCCTCTTCGTTTAAGCCTTCTTTGTCATGCTCTTCCTGAATGATGGCTTCTGTCTCTACCTTCTTTCCACTTCTCAAAGTGATTGCTTTACACTCCTCCTACTTTATGGCTTTTCCTGTGTCCCTTGGGTTATCTTCAGTGGTAATAGGGAAAGCATTTGCTCGCTTCTCACTTATCTCAGTGATTTGTTTAGCCGTTTGTCCTATTGATGAGCGGATAATTTGTATACTTTTTGGCATTGTTTTTAGTATGTTTTTGTTATGATATAGTTAGTTTTTAGTATATTTTTATTAGTTTTTAGTTAAAATTCACTTTTCTGGACTTTACTATGAGTTTGTGTCTTTTTCTGTGATTTCAGGTATTTTCTGGCTGAAATTGAGGAACCTGAGCAGAAATCTGATTCAGAGACCAAAAAGGACTGCAGATGCTGTTGGATTCTGACCTCCCTGCACTCGAAGTGGATTTTCTGGAGCTACAAAGCCCAATTGGCGCGCTCTCAACGGCGTTGGAAAGTAGACATCCTGGGCTTTCCAGCAATATATGATAGTCCATACTTTGCCCAAGATTTGATGGCCCAAACCGGCGTTCAAAGTCACCTCAAGAAATCACAGCGTTAAACGTTGGAACTGGCACCCAAATGGGAGTTAAACGCCCAAACTGGCACAAAAGCTGGCGTTTAACTCCAAGAAGAGTCTCTGCACGAAAAAACGCTTCAATGCTCAGCCCAAGCACGTACCAAGTGGGCCCGGAAGTGGATTTTTATGTCATTTACTCAT
>NC_029773.3:37153809-37154136 GCF_000817695.3 Arachis duranensis | reverse complement strand
TTTTTTTTCGGTTTTTTTTTTTGAATAGAAATGCCTTTTTTTTTTTTTCTTCAAGAATCATTTTTTTGATTTTTCCGATCCTCAGTAACATGTCTCCTTTTTCATCATTCTTTCAAGAGCCAACATTCATGAACCACAAATTCAAGATACATATGCACTGTTTAAGCATACATTCAGAAAACAAAAATATTGCCACCACATCAAAATAATTAAACTGTTATAAAATTCAAAATTCATGCAATTTCTTCCTTTTCAATTAAGCACATTTTTATTCAAGAAAGGTGATGGATTCATAGGACATTCATAACTTTAAGGCATAGACAGTAA
>NC_029773.3:37153147-37153725 GCF_000817695.3 Arachis duranensis | reverse complement strand
TTCGAAAAACAGAAGAATAAAGAACAAGGAGATTAAAGAACGGGTCCACCTTAGTGATGGCGGCTCTTTCTTGCTCTTGAAGATCCTATGGAGTGCTTGAGCTCCTCAATGTCTCTTCCTTGTCTTTGTTGCTCCTCCCTCATGATTCTTTGATCTTCTCTAATTTCATGGAGGATGATGGAGTGTTCTTGATGCTCCACCCTTAGTTGTCCCATGTTGGAACTCAACTCTCCTAGGGAGGTGTGTAGTTGCTCCCAATAGTTTTTTGGAGGAAAATTCATCCCTTGAGGAATTTTAGGGATTTCATGATGAGTGGGATCCCTTGTGTACTCCATCCTTTTCTTGGTGATGGGTTTGTCCTCATCAATGGGGATGTCTCCCTCTATGTCAACTCCAACTGAATAACAGAGGTGACAAATGAGATGAGGAAAGGCTAACCTTGCTAAGGTGGAGGCCTTGTCCGCCACCTTATAGAGTTCTTGGGCTATGACCTCATGAACTTCTATTTCTTCTCCAATCATGATGCTATGGATCATGATGGCCCGGTCTATGGTAACTTCGGACCGGTTGCTAGTGGG
>NC_029773.3:37148791-37149052 GCF_000817695.3 Arachis duranensis | reverse complement strand
GAACTTTGCCAAGAAGGCATTGACTAGCTTTTCCCAAGAGTCCAGGCTTTTTTTAGGTTGAGAGTCCAACCATGTTCTAGCCTTGTCTCTTACAGCAAAAGGGAATAGCATCAGTCTATAGACCTCAGGGTCTACCCCATTAGTCTTGACTGTGTCACAGATTTCCAAGAACTCAGCTAAAAACTGATGAGGATCTTCCAATGGAAGTCCATGGAACTTGCAATTCTGTTGCATTAGAGAAACTAATTGAGGCTTAAGCTC
>NC_029773.3:37142674-37147697 GCF_000817695.3 Arachis duranensis | reverse complement strand
ACCAGGTACCCTGGCTGGCGTTTAAACGCCAGTTTTCCTTCTTCACTAGGCGTTTTGAATGCCCAGCCTTTTTCTGTGTAATTCCTCTACTGTATGTTCTGAATCTTCAATTTTCTGTATTATTGACTTGAAAAGACACAAATTAAAAATATTTTTGGATTTTTGATAATAAGAGAAAATCAAAATGCAACAAGAATCAAATAACAATGCATGCAAGACACCAAACTTAGCAGTTTGTATACTACTGACACTAACAGGATGAAAATGCATATGAGACACACAAAACACTCAAGTCAATAGAATTCAAAGATCAGAGCAAGTAAATCATCAAGAACATCTTGAAGATCACTTAGACATATGAATGCATGCAATTGACACCAAACTTATGATGAGACACTAGACTTAAACAAGAAATATTTTTGGATTTTATGATTTTGAAAATTTTTTTTTGTGTTTTTCGAAAATAAAATGGAAAAAGATATCAAAATTCTCAATGAGAATTCCAGGAATCAGTGCAATGCTAGTCTAAGACTCCGGTCCAGGAATTAGACATGGCTTCACAGCCAGCCAAGCTTTCAAAGAAAGCTTCGGTCCAAAACACTAGACATGGCCAAAGGCCATCCAAGCCTTAGCAGATCACTGCTCCAAAAGCAAGATTGATAAAAAATCAACAAGCTCTTGTGGTGATAAGTTGAAACCTCGGTCCAATGAGATTAGACATGGCTTTTCAGCCAGCCAGATTTCAACAAATCATCATGAAACTCTAGAACTCATCTTCAAGAATTTCGAAAAAAAAGTACCTAATCTAAGCAACAAGATGAACCGTCAGTTGTCCAGCCTAAACAATCCCGGGCAATAACACCAAAACTTGATGTTGTTGCCGGATCTTGGCACTGATGTTACCAAAGCTTGCTCAAAACTTGAACAATCCCCGGCAACGGCGCCAAAAACTTGGTACTGTTGCCGGATTTTGGCATTAATGTTACCGGACAAAAGGCTTGCTCAAAACTAGAACAATCCCCGGCAACGGCGCCAAAAACTTGGTGGGAGCTCAATACCATGGCATTACACAACTTCGCACAACTAACCAGCAAGTGCACTGGGTCGTCCAAGTAATAAACCTTACGTGAGTAAGGGTCGACCCAGTGCACTTGCTGGTTAGTTGTGCGAAGTTGTGTAATGCCATGGTATTGAGCTACCACGTTTTTTTGGAGCCATTACCGGGGATTATGAGAGTTGTGAAAAAGTATTGTTCACAATTTCGCCTACCACCTATCTGCCTCTCAAGATTTCTCATAGATGCATCTTGATTCTTGAGTGTCAGGGCTTGATCTTGTCTTGCCATATTTTGAGTCTTGATGAGTTTCTCCATCAACATCTCTAAGTTAGAGATCCTCTGAGAGTCTGGATGTGGTTGCATGGGATGTGATGGTTGCTCGTGGAGGTTGTTTGGGGCATTGAGGTGGTTATTTTGTGAGTTGAATGGAAGTGTGTAAAAGTTATTTTGGTGAGTTTGTGAGTTATTATAAGGTGGATGAGATATGTTTTGTGAGTTTTTGTATTAGTTAGTGTTGTTGGATGAATGATTTTGGTTGTTTGTGTTGCAGGAATGGTTGGAGTTGTTGTTCCTTTGCCAATGGTTTTGATTGTCACCCCATCTCAGGTTGGGGTGATTCCTCCAGGATGAGTTTTGTGTGTCACCATGGAAATCATTTTGAGAGGGGTTTGATGTGTTATGCATATATTGAACTTATTCTGGCTGCTGCTCAATGTTGCCTGCTTCACTTTGACTCCATTCAATTGGAGGTTGACTTATTGTGCTCACTGAGGCTAATTGGAGGCCATCTATTCTTTTTGCCATCAACTCCATCTGTTGCTGGATTTGTTGGTGCATCAACTTGTTCTGCGCCAAGATAGTGTCTGCTCCTTCTAGTTCCAACACACCCTTCTTTTGAATCGGATGGCGTTGCTTCTGATGAGCATAAAAGTATTGGTTGTTGGCCACAGTGTCTATAAGATTCTGGGCTTCCTCGGCTATCTTCATCAATTGTAATGAACCTCCTGCAGAGTTATCCAAGGACTCTTGAGCTTTTAGAGTCAAACCCATCATAGAAATTTTGAAGTCTATACCATTCACTGAACATCTCAGGTGGACATTTCCTAATCAGAGCTTTGTATCTTTCCCATGCCTCATATAATGATTCTCCATCCATTTGAGTGAATGTTTGCACTTCTGTCTTCAATCTGATGATCCTCTAAGGTGGATAGAACTTAGATAAGAACTTATTCACCAAATCATCCCAAGTGTTGATGCTTTCTTTGGGGAATGTCTCCATCCATTGAGATGCGTTGTCCCTCAAAGAAAATGGAAACAACAGCAACTTGTAAATATCCGGATGCACACCATTTGTCTTGACAGTTTTACATATTCTTAGGAAGATAGATAGATGTTGATTTGGATCTTCAAGGGGACCTCCTCCATAGGAACAATTGTTTTGCACCAAAGTGATAAGCTGAGGCTTCAATTCAAAGTTATTTTCCTGAACATTAGGAGTGAGTATACTGCTTCCACAATTTCTTGGATTTGGGAAGGTGTAAAAAGCTAGAACTCTCCTTTGAGGTGGGCCATTATTGTTGGCAACTCCCGCAGGAGGTTTATGCAAATTGCCCTCGATGACTTGGTCTTCTCTTTCTGAGTCCTATTCACCGATTACCCCCTTTCCTCTTACTTCTCTTCTTAGTCTCCGAAGGGTTCTCTCAGGTTTAGGATCAAAAGAAGTGGATACTTCTCTCCTTGCTTCTGACATACAACACACACAAACTAACAACACAAGTGAAGCACTCTATTGCTAGAATAAAGTTAAAGTTAATGAAACAAAATCTCAAACAGTTAGTGGGCTTAACAAAGAAAAGAAAAATGCCTACTCTAGACTACCATTCACTTAATCATTGTTAATCTTTTCGAATCCCAAGCAACGGTGCCAAAAACTTGATACGTGGAAATTAGATTTCACACGTAACCGGCAAGTATACCGGATCGTATCAAGTAGTAAAACTCACCGGAGTAACGTCGATCCCACGGAGATTGGTAGATTAAGCAACTTTAGTTAAATGGTATTTTAGTTAGGCAAACATAGTTTTGATTTCATGAGATTCAATTCTTGAAAGCAATTGTAGAAAATTTAATGACAAGGAATTTAAAGAACTAAAGTAGGAAAAGCAAATTAAATGAATGAATGTAAATTGCTTGAAGCTTAAATGGCAAGAAATGTAAATGATATCAAAAGTAAATTGCAAGAATGTAAGAGTGCAGAATTGTAAAGTGCAGAAAAGTAAATTGCAAGTAATTAAGAGCAAAATATAAATGGCAAGAATGTTAAATTGCTAGAAGATAAAAGGGAATTGGGTAGTGGGTATTCAAAATAACTAAAGAGCAATAGAAATGAGAATTGATGGAAGAGATCACTAGGGATTGAAGATGCAAATTCTCATGAATCAATACTGCTCAATCCTTTCTCAATCGTGTAGGATAGATCTATGGCGGATTGTGAATAATTGAGTCCCAATCTCTTGGTAACTCAATTTCTCTCAACACAATCAATTTCCACTCTCGTGATCTAATTGGTCATGAGAAGAGATGAAGTTCAATAACTAATCCTTAATGCCACACAACTCTTAGATTCTCAATTAAGGGTGGATACATCTCACATACCAACCCAAAATATGTTAATCAAGGGAATTGTGAAAGGATGAACTTTAAACCAAGTTATGTGGCTCCTTTCTCAAGTTCATCACACAATTCATATAGATTCAATCCTTCTCTCAATGGTGATTGAATCTTTGAAGAATAAGAGTTCCCTTTTAGAGAAATCTACTTGAATTGAGAAGGAAAAGAAGAGATATTAATCCATTTAACCCAACAAAGCTCCCCCTAGTGAAATTGGGGTTTAGTGAATCATGGCTCTAATTACAACTACAATTACAAAATGGAAATTAAACTAAGTATAGAGAAGAATGAAAAAGATGAATTCTGAAAACTGAAATTCAAAGTGGCAAATAAAATATAGCTCCCTGGTATGCTTCCCAAAATATGTAGTAAAAAGTAATGTGAAAAATGTAGTATATGTAAAAGTCCCCTCAAAATACAAAGTTTCTCCTATTTATACTAGTTCTAAAGCTCTTTGAGAGGCCGTCAACCGTGCTTATTGGGTTAGCAAATGGGCTTTTTCTTGTTAGAGTGATAAACTTCTGAATGGAATTGTAGCACCAAGTTGAAAACAGAGAGCTTGTGCGCATGTCTTGGCAATTCTAGCCCAATAGAGCACGTTGTTGGCACACACGCCTTTTGCAATTGTAAGTTGGAACGTGCATACAATTTTCCTGGCTCAGTCTTGGTGAGGGCGTTGCTGGCTCAAGTTGGCAACGTGACCTTCTAATGCAATTAGGGGAAGCTCAATTGGATCTCTATAGCTCAAGTTATTCTCCGTTGAAGGAGGCAAGGATGAGTTGCCAGGGTCGCGGTTGTTGTTGTCAAACACGCCTTTATGATCTTGGCGTTGGCAATGTGCATGCCATCTTCCAAGGCTAGCAAGCTCACCAGCGTGTTTGGCAAACACGCCTTCAATCCTTCAAGTTGGCAACGTGGATTGCCTCCTTCCAAGGCTGCCAAGTTCACCATGGTTGCTAGCAAGAACGCCTTCAATTCCCTCAAGTTAGCAACGGGCATCATCTTCCAAGGTTGCCAAGCTTGATGGCATTAGAGGCAAACATGCCTTCCTCTTCCTCACATTGGCAACGTGGAATGCCTCTTTCCAGGGCTAGAGCTTGTTACAAGGGTGTTGCTAACTTGGTTTCCAAGTTGCCAAGGTGCTTCCTTCTCCTTGTGCTTGTTTATGGAGCTTAAAGTTGCCTATAGTGTGAGCTTCAATTTTGTGCTCCATGATGAGCAGATAATTTATACGCTTTTTGGCATTGTTTTTAGTATGTTTTTAGTATGTTTTAGTTAGTTTTTATTATATTTTTG
>NC_029773.3:37119069-37142593 GCF_000817695.3 Arachis duranensis | reverse complement strand
CTGGACTTTACTATGAGTTTGTGTGTTTTTTTGTGATTTCAGGTATTTTCTGGCTGAAATTGAGGGACCTGAGCAAAAATTTGATTCAGAGGCTGAAAAGGACTGCAGATGCTGTTGGATTCTGACCTCCCTGCACTCGAAGTAGATTTTCTGGAGCTACAGAAGCCCAATTGGCGCGCTCTTAATTGCGTTGGAAAGTAGACATCCTGGGCTTTCCAGCAATATATAATAGTTCATACTTTGCCCGAGATTTGATGGCCCAAACCGGCGTTCTAAGTAAGCTCAAAACTGCCCAGCGTTTAACGCCGGAACTGGCACAAGAATGGGAGTTAAACGCCCAAACTGGCACAAAAGCTGGTGTTTAACTCGTCTCTACACATGAAAGCTTCAATGCTCAGCCCAAGAACACACCAAGTGGGCCCGGAAGTGGATTTTTATGTCATTTACTCATCTTTGTAAACCCTAAGCTACTAGTTATCTATAAATAGGACCTTTTACTATTGTATTTTACATCCTGAAATCTTTTGATCACTTTAGATCTTGAGATCATCTTTGGACGTCTAGTTCTTAGATTATGGGGGCTGGCCTCCCGGCCATGCCTAGACCTTGTTCTTATGTATTTTCAACGGTGGAGTTTCTACACACCATAGATTAAGGTGTGGAGCTCTACTGTACCTCGAGTATTAATGCAATTAATATTGTTCTTCTATTCAATTCGGCTTATTCTTGTTCTAAGATATCACTTGTTCCTCAACTTGATGAATGTGATGATCCGTCACGCTCATCATCATTCTCACCTATGAACGTGTGCCTGACAACCACCTCTGTTCTACCTTAGACTGAGTGGATGTCTCTTGGATTCCTTAATCAGAATCTTCGTGGTATAAGCTAGAATTGATGGCGGCATTCAAGAGAATCCGGAAGGTCTAAACCTTGTCTGTGGTATTCTGAGTAGGATTCAAGAATTGAATGACTGTGACAAGCTTCAAACTCCTGAAGGCTGGGCGTTAGTGACAGACGCAAAAGAATCACTGGATTCTATTCCAACCTGATTGAGAACCGACAGATGATTAGCCGTGCTGTGACAGAGCACGTTGAACATTTTCACTGAGAGGACGGGACTGTAGCCATTTACAACGGTGATGCCCAACATACAGCTTGCCATGGAAAGGAGTAAGAAGGATTGGATGAAGACAGTAGGAAAGCAGAGAGACGAAAGGACAGAGCATCTCCATACGCTTATCTGAAATTCTCACCAATGAATTACATAAGTATCTCTATCTTTATTTTATGCTTTATTCATAAATCATTCATAACCATTTGAATCTGCCTAACTGAGATTTACAAGATGACTATAGCTTGCTTCATACCAACAATCTCCGTGGGATCGACCCTTACTCGCATAAGGTTTATTACTTGGACGACCCAGTGCACTTGTTGGTTAGTTGTGCGAAGTTGTGATAAAGAGTTGAGATTGCAATTGTGCATACCATGTTGATGGTGCCATTGATGATCACAATTTCATGCACCACTCCACTATAAACTATTAAACATGGTTGAAAAGCTCTGAATGTCAGCTTTTCAACGCAACTGGAAGCACCTCAATTGGATCTCTATAGCTCAAGTTATCCTCCATTGAAGAGAGCAAGGTCAGGCTGGCAAAATCGCGGGCGTTGTTGGCGAACACGCCTGATAAACCGCTATTTTATGATTCATATTGTACTTAATTGTGTGGTTTTATCAAGTCTTCGCCCACTTATTCATATGATTTGCATGTATTTACAATTTCTTCCTAAAAATATTCTATGATTGAAAACTTGCTTCCTAAAGACCTTTTAGTTGTATATTTTTATTTTCCTTCGTACCATTCGATGCCGTGATCTGTGTGTTAAGTGTTTCAGGCTCCATAGGGTAGGAATGGCATAAGGAATGAAGAGGAAGCATGCAAAAGTGGAAGGAACACAAGGAATTGAGGAGATGACCAGCGAGAAGTCACGCGGTCGCATGGCTCACGCGACCGCGCAAAATGGAAGAAATCACAGTGACGCGCTCGCGTGCCTGACGCGACCGCAAGGATTTGAAGCTGCACGAACAACGCGAATGCGTGGAAGACGCGCACGCGTGATACGAAAAATGCTGAGTGACATGAACGCGTGGACGACGTGGCCGCGTGATGTGTGCGATCTGCAGAATTACAGAAGTCACTGGCATAGATTCTGGGCCACATTTCAACCCAGTTTTCGGCCCAGAAACACATATTAGAGCCAGGGAATATGTAGAGACAAAGGCAATAATTCATTCTGCATAATTTTTTAGTTTTTAGATCTGATTTTACTCCTCCCCTAGGTTTCTCCTTTTTGACATTCATAAATTAGGATTTGAAGATTTTTGGCTTTAGCTTTTGAGAAGAGTCTACCTCCAATACTGGTCATTATAGTTTGTTATTTACTTTCATTTACTCTTCCATATTCTTAATTTGTCCATAGTTGATATTGGATTATTTTCATAGTTAATTAATACAAAACTATTTTTACTTTTAATTAATCTCTTTCATTATTATTTATTATGTCTCTTCTATTTTCCCCCATTGAATTTGTGAAGTCTACATTTATGTTGATGGAGTAGTTCCCCAACTTGATTGGGAGTTGATTAAAAGGAGAACCTTGAGTTGGAATACTCAAGAGTTCAATTGTAATTAGTTCATTGTTGGTTGGCTTGTTAGTCACTAACTCTAATCCTTCCCAAGGGAGAGGATTAGGACTTGTGAATAGAAGTTGACTTTTAATTTGACTTTTCTTCATTCGTTGAGGGTTAACTAAATGAAAACAATGACTAATTATTAATTAATCTTGACAAATTTCCAACAAGGATAGAAATTCCAATTAATCTTCTCACGGTCAAGATTTTATTTAAATCATATAAATTCTCTAATTTAATTCTCTGTTCATCAAATTCAAAACCCCTTTTGAAAACCTCTGATTGATAAAATAGCACATCTTCCTGCAACTCGTTGGGAGACTACCTGGGACTCAAACTCCCAGTATTTTATTTCTAAAATTTGTGAAAACCCTTTTCTAAATTGATAAGTGGATTTTTGCCGGTTAAGAACTGTACTCGCAATGCCATTTCTCTAATTAATTCTTAATCTGCCAATTTTCGCTCACGTCAACGCCTTTGTTCTTCCAGGTTGCCAACGCCTTCAGATTCTGAAGCTCTAAATGAAGCCAGCTTTTGAAGCTTTAAATTAATGTCAACCCCATACTATGATATATGGTTGGAAAGCTCTGAATGTCTACTTTCCAATGCCGTTGAGAGTGCATTATTTGAAGCTTTAAAACGCAAGATATACTCCCTGGAAGAGGGCAAGGTCAGGCTGCCAAGCTCACCAGCGTGTTTGGCAAACACGCCTTCAATCCTTCAAGTTGGCAACGTGGATTGCCTCCTTTCAAGGCTGCCAAGTTCACCAGGGTTGCTAGCAAGCACGCCTTCAATTCCCTCAAGTTGGCAACGGGCATCATCTTCCAAGGTTGCCAAGCTTGATGGCGTCAGAGGCAAACATGCCTTCCTCTTCCTCACGTTGGCAACGTAGAATGCCTCTTTCCAGGGCTAGAGCTTGTTACAAGGGCATTGCTAACTTGGTTTCCAAGTTGCCAATGTGCTTCCTTCTCTTTGGATTCAAGATTCTTGTGCTTGTTTCTAGGGCTTAAAGTTGCCTATAGTTTGAGCTTCAATTTTGTGCTCCACTATAAACTATTATATATGGTTGAAAAGCTCTGAATGTGAGCTTTCTAACGCAACTGAAAGCACCTCAATTGGATCTCTGTAGCTCAAGTTATTTTCCATTGAAGAGAGAAAGGTCAGGCTGACAAAATCGCGGGCGTTGTTGGCGAACACGCCTTTGTTCTTCCAGGTTGCCAACGCCTTCAGATTCTGAAGCTCTAAATGAAGCCAACTTTTGAAGCTTCAAATGAATATCAACCCCACACTATGATATATGGTTGGAAAGCTCTGAATGACTACTTTCCAATGCCATTGAGAGTGCATAATTTGATGCTCTATAACTCAAGATATACTCCATGGAAGAGGGCAAGGTCAGGCTGCCAGGGTTGCCGGCGTTATTGACGAACACGCCTTTGTTCTTCCAAGTTGGTTGCGTGGATTGCTTCCTTCCAAGGCTACCAAGTTCACTAGCGTGTTTGGCAAACACGCCTTCCTTCCCTCAAGTTGGCAACGTACACCACCTTCCAAGGCTGCCAAGTTCACTAGAGTGTTTGGCAAACACATCCTCATATCCTCAAGTTGGCAACGCGTATATTGCCTCCCAGGAAGCCAGATTCTTGCAAGGGTGTTCATGCTCTTCCTGGAGTTAAGTCTCAATGGCGTTGCTAACTTGAATTCCAAGTTGGCAACATGGTCATTGCTTCCTCCCCTGCCCCTGGATCTTGTGTTGGAGTTGGCGTTTCCAACGTGCTACTGGAGTTGGCAACGTGCTCCATGCTTCCTTCTTTGCTCCAATGCCTTCTTGCTTCATCACCAATCATTAACCAAAGAAATTGCCTCAAAGTATTGCCATTCTATGCAACCAATTTCAAGAGATTCATTCATACTAATGCATTTATAAGCTTCTTGAATTATTTGCATGAATTTGGCCAACATTTACCTAGTTATTGGTGTTTTAATGAATGGAGGTAAAACTCATCAAAGTGTTTGTTTATTTCAAAGATAATGAATGAAATTAATCTAAAACTACTGAAACTAACTAGTTAATATAGCAAATATGCAAATGCATCACTCACTCTTGCCTCTTACACAGACAGTGTTACAGTTCTCAACCCAGAGCAAGCGGCGACAAAACTCAACCCTTGCATCTTATCTAGAGTCTCGAATTCTTCTTATCCAGAGCAAGTGGACAATGCCACTGCATCTTACTCGGATTCTCAACTCTTACCCGGAAACAAGTGGATAATTCCATTGCATCTTACCCGGTCACATATATCTCAATCAAAATCAGTCATCATCATCTCAATCAAACTCATTCATCATCATCATATCTCATTTATCAACATTACATTGTTCTCACAATTACCTCGTTCATCATTTTCATTATTTCATCAAATCAATCATCCCCTCTTTAAACCTCTCTGATTCAAATTTTATCTTCTTCCACTTATTAACCCTTGTTTCATAACCCAAAACCTAACCAATAAACCTTAAACAAAGTTTTCAGGAGTTTGGAAAATCAGAGGAATGGTCAATAGTACAAAAATAGTGATTTTTATCAAAACAGTGGTTTCGGAGGTTTATAGGCTTACCGGGAAGTTCAAACAGTGCAAAAATAGAGTTTTAATGTAAAACAAGGTGTTGTGCGTACACACCGTGTAAGCGTGCTCACGCACCGCTCAAATTTATTAAGGTGTATGTACGAACCAAAGTGTGCATACACACGCAACAACAAACTGCATCGTAGTATGCGTACGCACACTTGCCAAAATTCTCAGGGTGTGTATATGCACACCTCCTCGTGCTTATGCACGAGCCCAAATGTACTCCCTGGTCTATGTGTGTGCACACAAGTGTGCATACACAACACACCAAAAATTCTGGTTTTCTGTAACTTAGGAAAAATTCAGTTTTTAGCACTTAACTTCCGATGTCTATAACTTCCTCTACAAAATTCCAATTTTCACAAAATTTATACCATTTTAAAGATCTTGAAATTATCCTTAATTTCAAATAGATTTCATTCAAATCCAAAATCTGAGGCTCACGTTATCATCTGTCGAAGTTCGTTAAAAATCTATTTTTACCAAAAGAGTTCAAGACCTCTATTTTTCATATTCTCAATCCAAAACCATGATTATTACCAAGATTCTGAAAACTGGACCGGACTAGCTGCTTCAACTGGGTTAACTGGAACCAATCACTAGGCCAGTCTGATTGACCCCCAAAATCGTCCTACAAAAAACCGGTGAAAACGGCGTTGAAACGGCTTTTAATTATGGACCCAAAACGGTGCCGTTTTAACGCAAAAAAAAAAAAGAAAACTAAATGAGCCCAACCCACTTACCCACATAGCTGACTTGTAACCTAATTATCCAACCCCTTATACAAATTGCAAGGCCTCAGTTCTCTCACTTACCAGTCACCACACCTCAACCCTAATTTCACTTCCAAGTTCAAATCTTCATCATTTTATCCAACTCCAACGAAGGCCACAATCGACACCACATCAGAGCTACTGTCACCGGGCAGAAGGACCTTCAATGGGTGGCATTGTTGGCTTCGTGTGGTAGTCTGGGCATCTAAACTCCGAAGTTTCTGTGGTTGACGTCGTCTACGCATCTGGTAAGCTTCTCTGTCAATGTCGTTGGGCATTTATTTTGCCGCCGTGACCTAAACGCCTACTCTGCTCTCAATTGCGGTGAGTTGTACTGATTTTACAACTAATTTTTTTTTTAATTTTGTTAATGAAAGTTCTTTATTTGGTTAATTATATAGATTGATGTAGTGTTCTGTATGTAATGGCTACTGTATGGAATTCAATTTTGGATTATTTGGTTAATTATATGTAATGACTGTAATTCTAAATTTTGTTGTAATTCTAGATTTTGCTGTAATTATTGTAATGGCAGAGGTTTTATTAATATGTGGAAGTACTGTTTGTCATATTGCCACAATTGGGAATAAATACATTTTTTTTCTTTTCTTAATCAAATTTTAGAAATTTCTGGTTAGGTTGGGAAGGGGCTAACATTGTTGTTGGCTCATAATAATTTTGTGATCCAACATAAATTCGTTTTAATTCGAGTTTTTGATACTTTATATATTTGTTTTTTAATTCTTGCTGCCTCTCTTGATTAAAAGAAATGACAATTGTGATAATATTTGACCTGGTTTTATTAGAGACAGGGACATCCTCCATTTAATAGTTCCCCCTCCTTATGATTTCTGCATATGGAAGCTGTAACAATCAATTACCGTGGCAATGTATTGTTCAATGAATCTAAAGATTAAGATGAGCTTATGAATAAGACTGAGGAACAAATGTTTGGTTTGCTGTTAAGAAAACTCAGTTTATTGTTATTATATATTGATTTTTTTTATAACTTTATTGTATATTTAACTAAATCGGTTCAACCACGGTTTGACTCCGGTTGAATCATTGAACCATTAAACCAGTTACTCGACCGGTTCAATGACCGGTCCGGTTTTCACAACCTTCGTTATTATACCCAAATCAGCACCAAATGTATTCAATATGATTCCATACCATTTTCACCACATGCCTGTTCCGAGGGTTACCTGAAACTGAAGGTCGATCTCGGAGGAGATCCGTTGCTGTGGTCAGCGCTGGCGTGTCCGACTTGTTGAGCCTTGAGATGCTGCTGATCCTTGATCACCGGAGGGTGGTGGTACCTTCAAGAGACTCTGATGCTTAAGTTAGCACAGGATTTAAGCAAATTTTTTGTATATAATCAGAATGTATGTTATACCTAGGTGCTCCAGTGTATTTATAGTAGTGTGGGGTGACCTCCCTTGAGATAAGTTAGTTATCTTATCTTATCTTTTGTAGGTGAGTCCCTTATCTTTAGCTAGCCGCCTTTAGGTGGGATGTGATCTTCTGCTTTGGGCCTACTTGGGCCCTTATAGCAATTTGGCCGACCTCTTTGGGAAGAGGTCAGTGCCGATCAACCTTTATAAGAGGTCGGTCGTTTCTTTCTTCATCCAACCCAGCTCACCTATCTCGACCCATGGTATGAACAGTGCTCCTGCTCGGGCTTTGATCCTCCCTTGAGGTCGTGCTTTCCAGCTTTGATCCCTCAGTGAAGTCGTGTTCGAGCATCGATTTGATTTCGAGATGCTCCTCCTTGCGTGATTCTTGGCGCTTGCTTTTACTTTAACGCGAAGCGTTTTCACCTCCTTGGAAAAATGCATGCGCTTTTAATGCCCATTGATTAGGCTTCTATTTTTTTTTGCCGTTCCGTTCCCTCGCTTTATTTTGAAATTGAAAAAAAGTCATGGTTTTCAGTTTTCTTGCTTTCATCCGTTTTGTTTTCTCGGAGAAGAAAGGCTTCCTTTTGTTCGTCCTTTACTTTTTGAAAAAAGCTTATGTCCTTCGTTTTGTTCCTTCGATAAATTTTCACTTTTCTTAAAAAGATCACCATCTTGCTAAAGTTTTGCCCCAAGCTTTTCTTCTTTGAAGTTTCAAAGCTTTCGTTGGACCGTTCGTGCTTTTCGTTATGCCTGCGTCATTGCTTCTCGTTTTCCTTTGCAGGTTGGTGCTTATACCCTTTCTTATTGCTTTTACTCTTGCATGCTTTCCCTTCGCATAAAGTTTTGGTCTTTGTTGAACTTTAGTAGAAAAAGGTTAAAACTTTCTTCGCGATTCTTGTGTGGCCTTGTTTTTTGATAATTATAGTCTTTTTGTCTCTACTGTTTGTATGAAGAAATGCTGGTACTTAGGTTGAACTCCTTGTATTTTATTTTGTTTGAGAGGCTTAAGGCTGGTTAGGGCTCTGATTTTTGCGTCGTTTTCCTTTTCTAGGTTCTTGTTCTGTTGTTGCCTCCAAAAGGGTACCCCTGGGCTTTGGTGTTGATCCTCCGTTCTTTGCGAGTCCTGGGGTTTCCCTTTTGCTGCCTGATGACTTGCATTATTGACCCCTTTTTCTTATCTAAAAGGACCATAAAAAGAGCATAATCGCATTGAATCAATGCAATTTCATGAACCAAATGATATATATTATAGTACATTGCTTTGAAATGGGTTTGTCTTAAATTTCAGGTGAAAAGAGCAACAAAAGGGGAAGGAAACAACAAATAAAGCTGGGAGTGTGAAGCTGGGCATGCCACCTGAAGCTCTGGGCGTGGCAGGCCAAGCTTTTGAAGCCAAGATCTTAAAGAGGGCATGCCACTTGGTGTCTTGGGCATGGCACACCAGGCTCAAGTTCTAGATGAGTAATTTTGAGCCCCACTATGGGTGTGGCACGCTAAGAAGTGGATGTGGCACGCCGGGGCATATGCCAGCCTGACCTCCTCTCATTCAAATGAAAATATATTGAGCTACACAACTCCAAATGAGGTTATTCTAGTGCCATTAGAAAATAGACATCTAGGGCTTTCTAACCATATTTAACAATTTATAATGGACACTTGAATTGAGGAAAATATTGACCCCGAAAACACAAGAAGAAAAACACGTCACTGCAGAGTTACCAGCCTGACCTCTTAATCTTCAAAGGAACTAAACTTGAGTTGTAGAGATCTAAGTGATCTGATTTTGGTGGCGATGGAAAGCTAACATCCAGAGATTTGCAATGATATATAACACTTTAGGGTGGACGTTAAAACTAAAGGTGAAAAAGGCCATTATTTCAGCGTTGCAAAACCTGGGCGTGCCACTTGATATTGAAGGCGTGGCACCCCAGCTCTATTTTCATAATGGGCGTGGCACGCCAGGTTCTGGGTGTGGCAGGCTAGTTCTAATGGTTAGAGAGGAAGATTTTGTGCATAATTGAAGGCGTGGCATGCCAAAGAGTGGGTGTGGAACGCCAGTTTCATAACATATGAGCGTGGCACGCCAAGAAGTGGGCGTGGCACGCCGGGCTACTTGACAGATTGACCTATCCACCTTCAAATGAGCATAACGTGAGCTACAAAAGTTCAAATGCGTTGATTCTAGTGGTGCTAGAAAGCTAACATCTAGGGCTTCCCAACAATATATAATACTTTATAGTGGACATGCAATTTGAGGCCCAAAAAACTCCATCTTTTCAGTGTATCAAATGGGTCACAATCCAAAGAGCAAAATCAAGTGGGAGTGGCACTTGAAACCCCACGCCAACTTCACCCTACAGCCTCTAACCTTCAACCAAGCCCACTCTAAGCTCTCATTTAAGCCATAATTGTCAACCAACCAAGTCCACAAGAAGCATCTAGAATAGTTTATTTTCATTTTATTGTAATTTTCTTTTAATTTCATTTAAGTTTGTAATTTAGGAGAGCCTATATAAAGGCCTTAGTTTCATAGAATTAGGATCTATCAATTTTTGTTGGACACTCTACTGGGAGGGGTCTTCGGACTCCCTCTTCTCACCCACACTTCTCTCCTTTTCCACTTTCTTACTTTGTAAATATTTTAGTTATGAATCACTAACGCTTTCCATTGGGAAAGAGAGCTCTATTGTTTTTCAATGAATTGATTGTTTTTATTCTTCTTCTTCTATTCATCTCTCTTGATTTACTAGAAAGAATTTCGTTCTTCAAGCTTAGCATTTAATTATCTTGGAAAAGAGATTGAATGCAATTTGGTTTTATGGGAACCTTGGAAGAGGAAACATAAAACCATGCTTGAAATTCTTTCTCACACTTGAATAAATTTGGGTTTTGGTTGGGATACAGTGACATGAAATCCCTCCATTATTTGGGTCTAGGAAAGTGTGTGGTATAATCAGAGACCATTCTTCATCTCTTCTCATGAGCAATTAGACCAAGGAATTGGCTATTGATTAAGATTTGAGAGATTGAGTCACCAAGGAATTGGGGCTCAATCAATCATGATTGCCAAGAGGTCTATGAGGTTCATGATTGAAGATGAGATGAAATCAATTAATCCTAAGAATGCAATATCTCTTGATCCCAATGCTTATTTTATCCTTCTTTCTTTTATTTACTTTATGGTTATTTACATTTTCTACACTTTACATTTGTAGCACTTAACTTTCTTGTACTTTACTTTCCTTGCCAATTACTTTCTTGCACTTTATTGATTTCCTTTACTTTCATGTCATTTATTTTTCTTATTGCTTATCACAAAAATTGAATCGTCTAACTAGGATAATCAATTAACTATTGTTTGCCTTAATTCGTTAATCTCTGTAGGATTCGACCCCATTCCTAGTGGGTTATTACCTGACGATATTTGGTGTGCTTGCCAAAGAACGGATTCATTATATATGTAGGTAGTGAATTCCGGTCATCAAGTTTTATGGCACCATTGTCGGGGATTAATTATGATTAACAAACTACTGGTGGTTGATTACCTAGATTAGACACTTTCTTTTTTTTTTTGTTTTTGTCATTTAATTTTTTTAATTTTCTCTTGCTGCTAAGGTAATTTATTGCCTCACTAAGAACTCCTTGTCTATGATATAAGGAATTTTAATTTTTCTTGGTGATTGTGATTTACAAAATTTTAATGGAGTTTACCTCACATTTCAATCAATTATATTATATAGGATATTGCCCACCACCAGAAAATGATTCAAGTCATTATCCTAATGGTGGCTGGGAATATCACCAAGGAATAAGACAAAATAATCAATCAAATTTCATGAGACATGATAAACCACTATTTTATGGTTTATCTTGTGCTAAATTGAGTGGTTCTTATAAGTTCTTTGCACACTTATTCGTACAAACTGCATGGTTTTACAAATCCTTCCCAATCTTATTCTATGGTGGAAAACTTGCTTCCTAAGCCCATAAATTATGTATTTTTAATTCCACTTCATACCATTTGATGCTGTGATCCGTGTGTTAAGTGTTTTCAGGCTTTATAGGGCAGGAATGGCTTAGAGGATGAAAGGGAAGCTTGCAAAAATGGAAGAAACATAAGAAACTAAGGAGCTGACTAGCGAGAATCGACGCGGACGCATGCATCGCGTGCGCGCGGAATTTGGCACATTCCATAACGACACAGACGCGTACTTAACGCATACGCATGCCACGCGCAAAAGACCATTGACGTGTATGCGTACTTGACGCGTACGCGTGATATGCTCCACGTGCAGAATTCGCAGAAAACGTTAGGGGCAATTTTGTGCTGAGTTTGGACCAAGTTTTCGGCATAGAAACGCATACTAGAGCCAGGGACAGCAGAGACTCAACATACATTCACACATTCCGAAGTTTTTAGTTTAAGTTTTAGTTTTGGATCTGAGAAAGAAAATTACTACTTCCTCTAGGGTTCGTCATTGATTTATAGATTTTCTAGTTTTACGCTTTTGAGTTGGATATTGAGAAGAGTTCCTACCTCCGTGAAGTTTCTATCATTCTAGTTTGTTTTCTATTCCTTTACTCTTTTATTTCCCATTTATCTTGTTTAGAGTTATACGGATACCTTCGATTTTAGAATTAATTAATGCAAGGATACTTTTCTATTTAATTTCATTATTTGTTGATTATTTTCAATTGAGTTTAATTACCGTATCTTCTTCCTACTCCCTTTACATTTATGCGAAAATGGCATCCATGTCAATGGAGTAGGCTCTCAACTTGACTTTGGAGTTGATTAATAGGAGACCCTTGAGTTGGAATACTCAAGAGTTAACTGGTAACTGGAAATTGTTGGCTGGCTCTCTAGTCACTAACGCTAATTCTTCCCAAGGGGGAGGATTAGGACTTGTGAATAAGAGTTGACTCAATTACTTGACTTTTCCTTATTCGGTAAGGGTTAACTAAGTAAAAATAATAACCTGTCACCATTACTCTTGGGAAAATCCAACAAGGATAGAACTTCCGATTAATCTTCTCCTAGTCAAGGCTTTTATTTTAATTACATAAAATCCCTTTTCAATTTCCACTTCTTTAATTTATAATCATTTATTTGCCCATTCCCAAACTCCAAATTTCTTGAGAAACTCCTGATCAATAAATAGCACTCTGTTAGCAACTCATTTGGAGACGACCTGGAATTCTACTCCCAGTATTTTGTTCTTAATTTTGTGACAACTCTTTTTAAATTGATACACAGAATTTTCATCATTTAAGAACTATACTTGCAACGTAATTTTTCATTATAAATTCCTAATCGATAATTTTCCCCACGTCAAGAAACTTTCCACCACCACAAAATAATTCACGTTATTATACTCATGGTGGGTGGGAGTATCAAGAACATGAAATGGGGTGCTTCCCAAGGCCACAAAATGGTCCGTATTGTGATGAGTGTAATCACTACTCATGTTGTGGCTGGGAAGATCAAAATCAAAGAGATTTCACTCATTCATACCCCATTCATCAAGAGCCATCACCTCGTAATTGTCCAACCTATGCACCTCCACAAACTCATCAAAAACCTTCTCTGGCATCTATATTAGAACAACTTTCCCAAACCCAAGCCTCAATTGTCCATCTCATTAAGTCCTTAAGGGATAAGTTCTTAAGGGAAAAGAATAGAGAAAGGATTAGAGATATGGAAATCTTAAGGAGAAATCAAGAAGAGCACATGAGATAAATGGCACAAAATTTGTTGATGAACCAACCAATGTCTTCCCTTGGCCAGGAGAAGAATATCATGCCATCAGCTCAAGGAGTGGAGAAGTGCTTAATGAGGGTGAAAATAAGGAATTGGTAAAGCAAGAGAAAGAGATCCTTGTACCAAGTGAACCACCATTCCAAGAAGTTCTTGATGAAGAGGACATTCCAACCATCCCACAACACCTAAGTGTTAAAAATAAAGAAGTGAAGGCATTCAACAAAAGCACCAAAGAGAGGATGGTGACCAAGAAAAGAAGGATAATATCCATGAACAAAAGGTCAACTACAAACAATCCAACCCCTACCCCAACAAGCAAAGCAACTCAAGCTAACAACAAAAAAAAGCTTGCTAGGAGGCACCCAAAACAGGGGACATCAACTGGCTCATCTTTCCTCTTGAGGTCATTCCTCTTAACAAACTGGAATAAGAGGAAGAAAGTTGAGAACAACATGTCAAGCTAATGACATTAAAAGAGTGCTTGTTGGGAGGCAACCCAACCGTATGTAACATTTTCTTTCTTTACTTAGTTTACATTCAATAATTTGAAATACGATTGCATTCTAAGTTTGGTGTTGCCATGCAACAATTTGATTTTCATTCTTCACTGGGTACTTGCTTCATTCTAAAATGAAAGTGTCATACTAAGTTTGGTATTGCCACTTACCCTTCATACAAAGTACCATGCATACACCACACATTAATGCAATCATATTGTCTCTGCTTTCTTTCTTGTGCCCTTATTGTATCTTTAATTTTGCTTGCTTAAGCACATGCATTACTCACATTTCATTGTTAAAGACACTCATGACCAATCATAAATCCTATCACTACTGTTTTAATTATTGCTTGAGGACAAACAATCATTCTAGGTTTGGTGTGGGAAGGGGAAGAATAGGAAGAAAATGACAACAACAATGAAGATAAACTACAAGGTGGTAAAGTTTCTTTTCCTCTTAATTGTTTCCTGTATTTTGAAATTGCATGATTGTCTTTTATTCCTTTGTATGCATGTGTGTTGTGAATAAGCATAGCTTGATTGCTGAATTGTAACATGTTCTATGACATTATGACTACCATCTTGAGTTTTGTGAGTTCAAAGTAATTAAGAATTATGATCATAAACAAATAAGGTAATTTAAGAAGAGGTTAGCATGAGCTTATATGTATTGGGAAGCTACCATGATTATTGTTGCTCAATTGCATTTGAATTTATTTGATTGAAGTTTTCATCTAGGACATTTTATGAAATTTTTGAAATCATGAAAACCTGGAAGAAGCAAATGCAAATAAGGCAAGAAAAAGAAAAGGGAAAGAATGAGAAAGCTGAAGGCTTTGAGTACCAATGAAAAATCATTTGTTAAGTACTTGTGGTGTCTATGTATCAAGCAAAAAGCTTGAAAACAAAACACTTAGAGTCAAGGCTAGGCTCAAGTGCAAAAGCAGTCCCTCAAAGCTCAAGGCTCTGAGCATCAATGATTACAGAGTAAAGAAAAGAAACAAATGAGCCTAAAGAGTCCCCTAATTAAATGCTTGTGATGCTTATGTATCAAGTGGTAATACTTGAAAACAAAGTATTAGAGTCGTAGCTTTCAACACATGGTGCAAAGCACCCAAAACGTTAAGCTAAGAAAAGAATGAAAAGCTTGTTTCAAGGAAAGAACATAAAGAAAAAGATTTCATAAAATGAGCTAGATAGAAGCATCAATCATTTGATTGTCTTTTGTGATTGTAGCATGCATAAGAAACTAGCCAACCATGAACATAAAAATTGCTACTCAACTCACCTTGGTTTGTCAAACTTTATTGCATAATTTTTTATTTGCTAGAGGACAAGCAAAAATTTAAGTTTGGTATTGTGATGACTTGCATCATCGACCCCTTTTTCTTATCTAAAAGGACCATAAAAAGAGCATAATCTCATTGAATCAATGCAATTTCATGAACCAAATGATATATATTATGGTACATTGCTTTTAAATGGGTTTGTGTTAAATTTCAAGTGAAAAGAGCAACAAAAGGGGAAGGAAACAACAAATAAAGCTGGGAGTGTGAAGCTGGGCGTGCCACTTGAAGCTCTGGGCGTGGCATGCCAAGCTTTTGAAGCCAAGATCTCAAAGAGGGCATGCCACTTGGTGTCTTGGGCGTGGCACGCCAGGCTTAAGTTCTAGAGGAGAAATTTTGAGCCCCACTATGGGCGTGGCATGCTAAGAAGTGGGCGTGGCACGCGGGGGCATATGCCAGCCTGACCTCCTCTCATTCAAATGAAATTATCTTGAGCTACACAACTCCAAATGAGATGATTCCAGTGCCATTAGAAAGTAAACATCCAGGACTTTACAACCATATATAATACTTTATAATGGACACAAGAATTGAGGAAGATATTGACCCAAAAAACACAAAGAGAAAAATACGTCACTATAGAGTTACCAGCCTGACCTCTTAATCTTCAAAGGAACTTAACTTGAGTTGTAGAGATCCAAATGATCTGATTTTGGTGGCGTTGGAAAGATGACATCTAGAGCTTTGCAAAAATATATAACATTTTAGGGTGGACGTTCAAACTGAAGGTGAAAAAGGCCATTATTTTAGTATTGCAAAACCTGGGCGTGCCACTTGATATTGAAGGCGTGGCACGCCAACTCTATTTTCACAATGGGCGTGGCACGCCAGGTTCTGGGCGTGGCACGCTAGTTCTAATGATCAGAGAGGAAGATTTTGTGCATCATTGAAGGCGTGGGATGCCAAAGAGTGGGTGTGGCACGCCAGTTTCATAACATATGGGCGTGGCATGCCAAGAAGTGGGCGTGGCACGCGGGCTACTTGACAAACTGACCTATCCACCTTCAAATGAGCATAACGTGAGCTACAAAAATTCAAATGGGTTGATTTCAAAGGCGTTAGAAAGCTAACATCTAGGAATTTTCAACAATATATAATACTACATAGAGAACATGCAATTTGAGGCCAAAACAACTCCATCTTTTTAGCATGTTAAATGGGTCACAATCCAAAGACAAAATCAAGTGGGAGTGGCACTTGAAACCACGCCAACTTCACCCTGCAGCCTCCAACCTTCAACCAAGCCTACTCTAAGCTCTCATTTAAGCCACAATTGTCAACCAACCAAGTCCACAAGAAGCATCTAGAATAGTTTATTTTTATTTCATTTTAATTTGCTTTTAATTTCATTTAAGTTTGTAATTTAGGAGAGCTTATATAAAGGCCTTAGTTTCATAGAATTAGGATCTATCAATTTTTGCTGGACACTCCACTAGGAGGGGTCTTCGGACTCCATCTTCTCACCCACACTTCTCTCCTTTTCCACTTTCTTACTTTGTAAATATTTTAGTTACGAATCATTAACTCTTTCCATTGGGAAAGAGAGCTCTATTATTTTTCAATGGATTGATTGTTTTTATTCTTCTTCTTCTATTCATATCTCTTGATTTACTAGAAAGAATTTTGTTCTTCAAGCTTAGCATTCAATTATCTTGGAAAAGAGATTGAATGCAATTGGGTTTTATGGGTACCTTGGAAGAGGAAACATAAAACCATGCTTGAAATTCTTTCTCACACTTGAATAGATTTGGGTTTTGGTTGGGATACGGCTGGTGGACGAAATTGTGATACAAGAGTTCCAGGCACTGTTAGAGAAGCTTTTTCTTTCCACAACTCCGTTCAACTTAACCAGCAAGTGTACTGGGTCATCCAAGTAATACCTTACGTGAGTAAGGGTCGATCCCACAGAGATTGTTGGTATGAAGCAAGCTATGGTCACCTTGTAAATCTCAGTTAGGCAGATTAAATTGGTTTATGATGAGTTCGAAATTTAATAATAAATAGAAAATAAAAGGGATAGAAATACTTATGTAAATCAATAGTGGAAATTTCAGATAGGCGTATGGAGATGATGTGCTCCTCTTGAATCTCTACTTTCTTATTACATTCATCCAATCCTTCTTACTCCTTTCCATGGCAAGCTGTATGTAGGGCATCACCTTTGTCAATGGCTACATCCCATCCTCTCAGTGAAAATGGTCCTATGCTCTGTCACAGCACGGCTAATCATCTGTCGGTTCTCAATCAGGTTGGAATAGAATCCCTTGATTCTTTTGCGTTTGTCATCACGCCCAGCCTTCAGGAGTTTGAAGCTCGTCACAGTCATTCAATCCCAGTATCCTACTCGGAATACGATAGACAAGGTTTAGACTATCCGGATCCTCATGAATGCTGCCATCTATCTAGCTTATACCACGAAGATTCTGTTGGGGAATCTAAGAGATATGCGCCCGGCCTAAGGTAGAACGGAAGTGGCTGTTAGTCACGCGCGTTCATAGGTGAGAATGATGATGAGTGTCACGGATCATCACATTCATCAAAGTGTTGTGCAACATATATCTTGGAATAAGAATAAAAGAGAACTGAATAGAAAGTAATAGTAATTGTATTGAAACTTGAGGTACAGCAGAGCTCCACACCCTTAATCTATGGTGTGCAGAAACTCCACCGTTGAAAATACATAAGTGAAAGGTTCAGGCATGGCCGAATGGCCAGCCCCCTGAATGATCAAAAGACCGAATGATCAAAGACTAAAACAGTCAAAAGATTAAACTGTCAAAAGATGTCTAATACAATAGTAACTTATCCTATTTATACTAGACTAGCTACTAGGGTTTACATGAGTAAGTAATTGATGTACAAATCCACTTCCGGGGCCCACTTGGTGTATGCTTGGGCTGAGCTTGATCTATCCACGAGCTGAGGCTTCTCTTGGAGTTGAACTCCAAGTTATAACGTGTTTTGGGCGTTCAACTCCGGATCATGACGTGTTTCTGGCGTTTAACTCCAGACAGCAGCATGTACTTGGCGTTCAATGCCAAGTTACGTCGTCAATTTCCAAATAAAGTATGAACTATTATATATTTCTGGAAAGCTCTGGATGTCTACTTTCCAACGCCATTGAGAGCGCGCCATTTGGAGTTTTGTAGCTCCAGAAAATCTATTTCGAGTGCAGGGAGGTCAGATTCCAACAGCATCAGTAGTCCTTTTGTCAGCCTTCTTCAGAGTTTTGCTCAAGTCCCTTAATTTCATCCAGAAATTACCTGAAATCACAGAAAAATACACAAACTCATAGTAAAGTCCAGAAATGTTAATTTAACATAAAAACTAATGAAAACATCCCTAAAAGTAGCTTGAACTTACTAAAAACTACCTAAAAATAATGCCAAAAAGCGTATAAATTATCCGCTCATCAACGGCAACATAAAATCCCTCCATTATTTGGGTCTAGGAAAGTGTGTGGTATATAATCAGGGACCATTCTTCATCTCTTCTCATGAGCAATTAGACCAAGGAATTGGCTATTGATCAATATTTGAGAGATTGAGTCACCAAGGAATTAGGGCTCAATCAATCATGATTGCCAAGAGGTCAATGAGTTGCATGATTGAAGATGAGATGAAATTAATTAAGCCTGAGAATGCAATATCTCTTGATCCCAATGCTTATTTTATCTTTCTTTCTTTTATTTACTTTATGGTTATTTACATTTTCTGCACTTTACATTTCTAGCACTTTACTTTCTTGTACTTTACTTTCCTTGCCATTTACTTTCTTGCACTTTATTACTTTCCTTTACTTTCATGTCATTTACTTTTCTTATTGCTTATCACTAAAATTGAATCGTCTAACTAGGATAATCAATTAACTATTATTTACCTTAATCCATTAATCTCTGTGGGATTCAACCCCACTCCTAGTGGGTTATTACTTGACGATATTTGGAGCGCTTGCCAAACAACGGATTCATTATATATGTAGGTAGTGAATTCCGGTCATCACTGCCATATCTGACACTTGTTGATTGTTTCTTTACCATCTTTTACTGTCCGAGTTGTTCGGTAGTGACCTCTTCTTCTTTTTTCTTATTGAAGGTGTAGTTGCTATATGTCTACCCGTAGCAACAGTTACTGTGGCCGATCCGGAGTACTGTGAGAGGCTTAGGAGGTTCCATAGGATATGTAACAACAGGGATGATGAAAAGAATTATGAACTAGTGTCGCGTGATCTTGAGGCGAGGGTTAGTTTCCCTTCTTTAACTCAGGGAGAAAGGCCCTTCTTCTATGCTTATGACTACTTCTTTAGTCAGCTGAATATCACAATCCCTTTTACTGCTTTTGAGACCAACCTCTTATGGACTTGTAATGTGGCCCCTTCATAGCTTCATCTGAACTCTTGGGCCTTCATTAAGATTTTCCAGCTATTGTGTCAGGAATTAGGTGTCCGACCTACTACACCCCTTTTTCTTTATCTTTTTGTTTTGACTAAGCCTGGAGTGGCCAAAAAGAAAGCTTCTAGAATTTCCTTCCGAGCTACCCAGGGGAAGAAAGTTTTTTCAATGTTTGACAAGTCCTTTCGAGATTTTAAGAACTATTACTTTAAGGTCTGAGCTGTCGAGAATGCCTGACCTTTCTTTTTATATGAGAATGATGAGCCGACCTTTCCTTTATGTTGGCAAAAAGATATAGTAGCTACTAAGTACTCTTGGGAGAGTTTAGATGAGGTTGAATAGGCCTTTGTAGGTGTTCTAAAGGAGCACTGGAGGGAGCCTCCTCATCTGGACATGAAGAGATTTCTAGGAGATCCTTCCCTCCTTCGTGCCGAGCTAGGTAGTGTTTGACTTCTTTTAGAAGTGGTTTTCTTCTTTTGTTTGTAATGTTATCCCTCCTTATTATAATAACTTGTTTTTCCTGGTTTCTTTTTCAGAGATGGTGAAATCTTCGGATTCCATGAAGGCCTTTCGGAGGGCCAAAAAGGCGACTGCTGCCCAAAATTTCTCAGCAAAGGCCTCGGGGGAAGGGTCTTCTCAAGTGTCCCCAAAAAAGCCGACTTCTAACTCTCAAGGCCCAAGAAAGATCATCCCGACCCCTAGAGTTTGGGTAGTTCCCTCTGATCCATCTCAGGTGACTTCTGGCCTTGCCTCCTCTCCCAATACTGCTAGCTTGCCTCCCAAGCGTCAAAAAACTATTGGGATGTATAAACTTGATGACAAAGAATTCGACAGTGTGGCCTTTGCCATTGAATTGATTGCTCCCCATGGTAAGGTTCCACTGGATGACATCTCCATTCTTTGACACCTTGACTATATAACAAACAACAGCATTCGAATGGCCAATGTTGGTGCGGCCTTATCTAGGGTTGTTAAGGAGTCCCATGTCCGTGCTATCAAGGCTTTTCTAGAGGATGCCCAGGCTGAGTTTAATAGGGTGAAAGGTCTGAAGGATGAGCTGGACGCCAGGGTTGCCAAGCTGAAGATTGATGTGGAAAAAGAGAATGAGCACGCTACTAAGGTGGAGGTAGCTGCTAACATGGCTGAGGAGGCTGCAAAGAAGTATAAGGAGAGCTATACCCAGACCTATGGCGAGTTATTGGAAACTAAGGAGAGGCTTCAATCTGTCCAAGATGATTATGCCGAGCTTCAAGGGCATATGGTGAATAGTATGACTGATATGTTCGAGATCCTGAAGGCTCATGTCTGAGTTATTGCGCCCAAAGCCGATCTCTCCCTGTTCAGCATGGATAATGTGGTAGAGGATGGCAAAATTGTGCCAGCCACTGATGATGATGATGAGGGGCCTCCTCTTGTGCCACCGGCCAAAGCTTCAGTAGCTTCAGCTTCTTCCATTCCTTCAGAGGTCGACCCTCCAGAGCCCGAGCCCAAGGTGCGGATTCTGAATGGGCCGGATGGAGTCGTTATTTCTCCCCCGATCTCGACCATTCCTCATTCTCCCCCTGCCAATGATGCTACTACTGGGGCGAATTTGGATCCCCTATGACTTTTTATGATTGTGTACTGTTACAGTCCGACTTGTGGACTTTGAACTTTTGCTTATGTTTTTGTAGTTTGACTCTCTCTCTAACATTTGGTTGCTTTCTAGCAACTTTTTATTTCCTTAGAAAACAAAACACTTTAAACTCTTGGGTTGCCCTTTTGGCAGCCTTCGAGTCTTTAATGCTTGAAGAATGCATTTTGCTGAATGTCTGGAGGTTTACTTTTTGTCAATCTTTTGGAATTTGATAGAGATCAAGTCTTTCCTAGTCCGACCTCCTTTGAGTGGGTTTTTCTACCCTCGCCCTTAGGCTTACGCTTTCCTTTCAATTGGTACTCGTCAACCCTTTATTAAGTCAGGCAAAATTATTCTTGTGGCTTGGTGTTCGAACTTTTAACGACTTGTCCGATCACTTTTCAGTGTTCTTTATGTAGAACCTTTTTAGTCTCGGATGACTTTTTGTGACCGTGCCTTCTCCGAGCGGAGTTTGCACCCTTTTAGCTAAGCACTTTTGAGTCTTAAGTTTTTCAACCTTTGGCTTTTTTCTTTTGAGATCGTACATGTGCCCCTTTGACGTCGATCCGTACGACCTTGTTATTCAGGCTTTTTAGTCATATTCCAACAACTTTTTAGGTAGTGTTCCTAATGAGGAACCTTTTCTTTATAGTTTGTTTGGATGACTTTTTAGCGTTGTTTCAACTTGTGCTTTTACCTTTTAAGTAGTGTCTTTTTGCAAGACTTGTACCTTTCGGTGAAGCACTTCTGGCCTTTGGTTCTTTAACCTTTCTTTGGCCTTTGTGAGGTGTTTTCGTCCCTTTTTAGTGATCCTTTCATCGGTCCGACTTCTCTATCGGGCCTTCTTAAGTTATTTTTAGTAATCCATTTTTAGTCAGAGCTTGTCAGGTTGCTTTTTATGGGGTTACTTTTTATAACTTCTTGCATTAACTTGCTTCTATCGCTTCACCTTGCCGACTTCTTTGTAATTGGACGATGAATTTTGCATTTTATTAGCTTAGATTAATGCATCTTGGTAGGAAACTTTTTAGGGAATTGGTAACTTTCAAATAATAATGAGATAAAAACATAAATAAAAGTGTATACATTTGAGTACTTACCTTTCTAGGTCGGGCAGTTTTTTAGATCTCGGCCTGGCGCCTCATTAAAAAATCTTTTTAGGAAAAACAATGCGCCTTGACCTAAGATCTTTACTATTTTCTAGCTATAGAACCTTCTTAGTTTACAAGCATACCATGACCTTGGTAGCTCTCGCCCTTCTAGGTTAGACACCTTGTAGTAACCTTTCCCTAATACTTCTACTACTCGGTATAGTCCTTTCCAGTTTGCTACTAGCTTCCCTTCTCCTGACCGACCTACTCCGATATCATTTCGGATTAAGATGAGATCATTAGTGGTGAAGCTTTGCTGGATTGCCTTCCGATTATACCTCAGATCCATTCAACGCTTTAGGGCTTCCTCTCTAATTCGAACTCTTTCTCGGACTTCTGGGAGTAGGTCGAGCTCTTCCCTTTGAGCTTGGGAGTTGGTATCTTCATTGTAGAGGATCACTCTGGGAGATCCTTCTTCTATTTCCATGGGAATCATTGCCTCCATTCTGTAAGCAAGTCGGAATGGTGATTCTCCAGTGGTTGAGTGTGGTGTTGTCCGGTATGCCCATAGGATTTGCGCGAGCTCTTCAGCCTAAGCTCCTTTGGTGTTTTGTAGTATCCGTTTTAACCAGGCTATTATGACTTTGTTGGCATCTTTCGCCTGTCCATTGGCTTGAGGGTGCTTGGTGGACGAAATTGTGATCATCAATAATGGCTCCAAAGACTTTGTAGCACTCTCAAACGTGAATCACACTTAGTCACAACTCCGCACAACTAACCAGCAAGTGCACTGGGTCGTCCAAATAATACCTTACGTGAGTAAGGGTCGATCCCACGGAGATTGTTGGTATGAAGCAAGCTATGGTCATCTTGTAAATCTCAGTTATGTGGATAATAAATGTTATGGAGTTTTCAAATAGTAAATAAATAAAACAGAAAATAAAGATAGAGTTACTCATGCAATTCAATGGTGGAAATTTCAAATAAGTGTATGGAGATGCTTGTCCCTATTGGATCTCTGCTTTCCTACTGCCTTCCTTCAATCCTTCTTATTCCTTTCCATGGCAAGCTGTATGTAGGGCATCACCGTTGTTAATTGCTACATCCCATCCTCTCAGTGAAAAAGGTCCAAATGCTCTGTCGGTTCTCGATCATGCCGGAATAGAATCCATTGATTCTTTTGCATTTGTCATCATGCCCAATAATCGTGAGTTTGAAGCTCGTCACCGTCATTCAATCCATGAATCCTACTCGGAATACCACAGACAAGGTTTAGACTTCCGGATTCTCATGAATGCCGCCATCAATTCTAGCTTATACCACGAAGA
>NC_029773.3:37116512-37116787 GCF_000817695.3 Arachis duranensis | reverse complement strand
CGGATACATACATGCCACAGACACATAATTGGGTGAACCTTTTCAGATTGTGACTCAGCTTTGCTAGAGTCCCCAATTAGAGGTGTCCAAGGTTCTTAAGCACACTCTTGTTGCCTTGGATCACAACTTTATTTCTTTCTTTTTCTCCCTTCTTTTTTTTTCGAAATTTTTTTTTTCGTTCACTGCTTTTTCTTGCTTCAAGAATCAATCTAATGATTTTTAGATCCTCAATAACAGTTCTCTTTTTCTTCCTTCTTTCAAGAGCCAACAATTTT
>NC_029773.3:37113945-37115209 GCF_000817695.3 Arachis duranensis | reverse complement strand
GTTTAACGCCCAAAATGCCCCTTACTGGCATTTTTTTTGCCAGTAAGCTCATTTTCTCTGCTTTTTGAGCTGAATCCTTTTGTAACTCTGTGAATTCCTTCATTTTTTGATATTTGCCTCTGTAAGAACTTAATCATATAACCTCCTAATGACTGGGTTGCCTCCCAGCAAGCGCTTCTTTACTGTCTTTAGCTGGACCTTCACTGAGAATCACTCAAGTCTCAGTTTTGAGTATTCCTGCTCAAAATTTCCTTCAAGATAATGCTTGATTCTCTGTCCATTGACAATGAACCTTTTGTCAGAATCAGTATCCTAAAGCTCAACATATCCATATGGTGACACTCCTGTAATCACATACGGACCCCTCCAACGGGATTTGAGTTTTCCTGGAAACAGTCTGAGCCTAGAATTGAAGAGCAGAACTTTTTGTCCTGGCTCAAAGACTCTGGTTGACAACTTCTTGTCATGCCATTTCTTTGCCTTTTCCTTATAAATTTTTGCATTTTCAAAGACATTGAGTCTGAACTCCTCTAGCTCATTTAGCTGGAGTAATCTTTTTTCACCAGCTAACTGAGCATCCATGTAACTGGAGCAATCTTTTTTCACCAGCTAACTGTGCATCCATGTTTAGGAATCTGGTTGCCCAGTAGGCTTTATGTTCTAGTTCCACAGGCAAATGACAGGCCTTCCCATACACCAGTTGGTATGGAGAGGTTCCTATAGGAGTCTTGAATGCTGTTCTGTATGCTCACAGAGCATCATCCAAGCTCTTTGCCCAATCCTTTCTTCGGGCCATCACAGTCCGTTCTAGGATTCTTTTTAATTCTCTGTTAGAGACTTTAGCTTGCCCATTTGTCTGTGGATGATACGGAGTTGCCACTTTGTGGCTAATTCCATATCTAACCATAGCAAGGTGTAGCTGTTTATTGCAGAAATGAGTGCCCCCGTCACTGATTAGCACTCTGGGAACGCCAAACCTGCTGAAAATATTTTTCTGGAGGAATTTCAGTACGGTCTTAGTATCATTGGTGGGTGTAGCAATCGCTTCTACCCACTTAGACACATAGTCCACTGCCACCAGAATGTAAGTGTTTGAGTATGATGGTGGGAATGGCCCCATGAAGTCAATTCCCCATACATCAAACAACTCTATCTCTAATATCCCTTGTTGAGGCATGGCATATCCATGAGGCAGGTTACCAGCTCTTTGGCAACTGTCACAGTTACGCACAAACTCTCGGGAATCTTTATAGAGAGTAGGCCA
>NC_029773.3:37098930-37099221 GCF_000817695.3 Arachis duranensis | reverse complement strand
TTTAGCTCAAAGCTGCTTGCTTTGATGGGAGGTGTACAGATGCTACTCCCATATGCAGCTGTAATGGGGTTAGCATATGACCCCAGAGTCCTTTTGGACTGATTGATCCCACTTAAGTCCATAATGGACAAAAGGGAAATGACAGTGATTGCAAAGAGATAAATTTTGTTTGTTTGTTTTTTTTTTGAATTAACGAAAATAGAATAAAACAATAAAATTAAAATAAAAATTCGAAAATGAAAAAGAAAACAAGATCAAAGCAAATTGAAAACTGAATCAATGAGTTAATTA
>NC_029773.3:37092940-37098026 GCF_000817695.3 Arachis duranensis | reverse complement strand
AGAAACAGTAGTAATTGCATTAATCCATCAAGACACAGCAGAGCTCCTCAGCCCCAACCATGGGGTTTAGAGACTCATGCCGTGGAAAGTATACAAAGAAAATGTGTAAAGTGTCATGAGGTCATAAGGTACTGATACAATGTCAAAAGATCCTATTAATAGTAAACTAGTAGCCTATGGTTTACAGAAATGAGTAAATGACATAAAAATCCACTTCTGGGGTCCACTTGGTGTGTGCTTGTGCTGAGCATTGATAAATTTCGTGTAGAGACTTTTTCTGGAGTTAAACGCCAGCTTTTATGCCAGTTTGGGCGTTTAACTCCAAGTTTTGTGCCAGTTCCGGCGTTTAACGCTGGAATTTCTGAGGCTGATTTGCCACGCCGGTTTGGGCCATCAAATCTTGGGCAAAGTATGGACTATCATATATTTCTGGAAAGCCCAGGATGTCTACTTTCCAAAGCCATTGAGAGCGCGCCAATTGGGCTTCTGTAGCTCCAGAAAATCCGCTTCGAATGCAGGGAGGTCAGAATCCAACAGCATCTGCAGTCCTTTTTGGTCTCGGAATCAGATTTTTGCTCAGGACCCTTAATTTCAGCCAGAAAATACCTGAAATCACAGAAAAACACACAAACTCATAGTAAAGTCCAGAAAAGTGAATTTTAGCTAAAAACTAATAAAAATATACTAAAAACTAACTAGATTATACTAAAAACATACTGAAAACAATGCCAAAAAGCATACAAATTATCCGCTCATCACTCTGTCACAGCACGGCTAATCATCTGTCAGTTCTCGATCATGTTGGAATAGAATCCCTTGATTCTTTTGCGTTTGTCATCACGCCCAAAAATCACGAGTTTGAAGCTCGTCACAATCATTCAATCCCGGAATCCTACTCGGAATACCACAGACAAGGTTAAACTTTCCGGATTCCCATGAATGCCGCCATCAATTCGAGCTTATACCACGAAGATTCTGATTAAGGAATCCAAGAGATATGCGCCTGGTCTAAGGTAGAACGGAAGTGGTTGTCAGTCAAATGTTCATAGGTGAGAATGATGATGAGTGTCACGGATCATCACATTCATCAAGTTGAAGTGCAACGAATATCTTGGAACAAGAATAAGTTGAATTGAATAAAAAATAGAAGTACTTGCATTAAAACTCGAGGTACAGCAGAGCTCCATACCCTTAATCTATGGTGTGTAGAAACTCCACCATTAAAATTACATAAGTGATGAAGGTCCAGGCATGGCCAAATGGCCAGCCCCCAAAACGTGATCAATAGTCTCCTAAGATGAATAATAAAATAAAATGGAGACCAAAGATGTCTAATACACTAGTAAAAAGTTCTTTTGTACTAAACTAGCTACTAGGGTTTACAAAAGTAAGTAATTGATGCATAAATCCACTTCCGGGGCCTACTTGGTGTGTGTTTGGGCTGAGCTTGATATTTACACGAGCTGAGGCTTCTTTTGGAGTTGATCGCCAAGTTGTAACATGTTTCTGGCGTTCAACTCTGGTTCGTGACGTGTTTCTGGCGTTTGACTCCAGAATGCAGCATGGAACTAGCGTTGAGCGCCAGTTTACGTCATCAAATCTCGAACAAAGTATGGACTATTATATATTTATGGAAAGCTCTGGATGTCTACTTTCCAACGCCGTTAAGAGCGCGCCATTTGGAGTTCTGTAGCTCCAGAAAATCCATTTCGAGTGCAGGGAGGTCAGATTCCAACAGCATCAGCAGTCTTTTGTCAGCCTTTTTTTCAGAGTTTTGCTCAGGTCCCTCAATTTCAGCCAGAAAATACCTGAAATCACAGAAAAATACACAAAATTATAGTAAAGTCCAGAAATGTGAATTTTACATAAAAACTAATGAAAACATCCCTAAAAGTAACTAGATCATACTAAAAACTACCTAAAAACAATGCCAAAAAGCGTATAAATTATTCGCTCATCACAACACCAAACTTAAATTGTTGCTTGTCCCCAAGCAACTGAAAATCAATTAGGATAAAAAGAAGAGAATATACTATAAATTCCAGAATATCAATGAATATTAATTATAATTAGATGAGCGGGACTTGTAGCTTTTTGCCTCTGAACAGTTTTGGCATCTCACTTTTTCCTTTGAAGTTTAGAATTCAGCTTTGCTAAAGTCCCCAGTTAGAGGTGTCCAGAGCTCTTAAGCACACTCTTTTTGCTTTGGATCACGACTTTAACCACTCAGTCTCAAGCTTTTCACTTGGACCTGCATGCCACAAGCACATGGTTAGGGACAGCTTGATTTAGCCGCTTAGGCCTGGATTTTATTTCCTTGGGCCCTCCTATCCATTGATGCTCAAAGCTTTGGATCCTTTTTACCCTTGCCTTTTGGTTTTAAGGGCTATTGACTTTTTCTGCTTGCTTTTTCTTTTTCTTTCTATTTTTTTCACAAATATTTTTTTTCGCAAGCTTTTGCTTTTTTACTGCTTTTTCTTGCTTCAAGAATCAATTTCATGATTTTTCAGATTGTCAATAACATTCTCTTTGTTCATCATTCTTTCAAGAGCCAACAATTTTAACATTCATAAATAACAAGATAAAAAATATGCACTATTCAATCATTCATTCAGAAAATAAAAAGTATTATCACCACATCAATATAATTAAACTAAATTCAAGGATAATTTCGAAATTCATGTACTTCTTGTTCTTTTGAATTAGAAACATTTTTTTCCTTTAAGAAAGGTGAAGGATTCATGGAATTATTCATAGCCTTAAGACATAGTTACTAAATACTAATGATCATGTAATAAAGACACAAAACATAAACACACATATAGCATAAAAACCAAAAAACAGAAAAAAATAAGAACAAGGAATGAGTCCACCTTAGTGATGGTGGTGCCTTCTTGAAGGACCAATGGTGCTTTGAGCTCCTCTATGTCTCTTCCTTGCCTTTGTTGCATGATCCCTAGTGATTTTGGTGCTCCTATCCTTAGTTGCTCCCAATAATTGTGTGGAGGAAAATGTATCTCCTGAGGTATCTCAGTGATTTCTTGATGAGGGAATTTCTCATGCTCTCTTGATGTGTAGTCAAATGCTCTTCTACTGAGCTATGGACCCTTGAGATGAATCTCTCCATCTCCCATGACTCGGAGGTGGAAAAAATTTTTTTGTCTTCCCTTTTCTCTTTTTTTTTTTTGAGGTTTCTCTGGCCTTAGGTGCCATCAATGGTTATGGAAAAACAAAAAAGCTATGCTTTTACCACACCAAACTTAGAATGTTGCTCGCCCTCGAGCAAAGAAGAAAGAATGGAAGGAAAAGAAGAGATAGAAGAGAAGGAGAGATGTGTATGTTTCAGCCATATGGGTGGGATTGGGTGGGAAAGAGATGGATAGATGTGAGTGGTGAAGAGGTGATGGGGAAGAGGGATTAACATGATTGGTGAAGAAGAGAGAAGGTGAGTTGAGGTAGGTGGGGATCCTGTGGGGTCTACAGATCCTGAGATGATCTTGTAGGGTCCACAGATCCTGAGATGATCCTGTGGGGTCCACAGATCCTGAGGTGTCAAGGATTTACATCCCTGCACCAATTAGGCATGTAAAATGCCTTTGCGTGCAATTTTGGTGTTTAAATGCCGAAGCGATGCATGTTCTGGGCGTTTAACGCCCATGTGCAGCATGTTTCTGGCGTTGAACGCCAGTTCCATGCTTGTTTCTGGCATTCAGTGCCAGCTCTCCTCAGGGTGCATTCCTGGCGTTTAAACGCCAGGATGGTTCTTGTGTCTGGCGTTCAATGCCAGATCCATGCTCTGTTCTGGCGTTGAACGCCAGCCAGATGCTCCTTACTGGCGTTTAAACGCTAGTAAGTCCTTCCTCCAGGGTGTGATTTTTCTTCTGCTGTTTTTGATTCTATTTTTAATTTTTGTATTTGTTTTGTGACTCCACATGATCATGAACCTAATAAAACATAAAAGAATAATAAAAAGAAAAATAAAATTAGATAAATAAAAATTGGGTTGCCTCCCAATAAGCGCTTCTTTAATGTCAATAGCTTGATAGTGAGCTCTCATGGAGCTTCACAGATGTTCAGAGCATTGTTGGGACCTCCCAACACCAATGTTTGACTCTGCATTGAGAGAAGCTATTCATGCTTCCTCTCATTACCAAATAACTTGGCATTTAGCTTCATGATGGCTCCTAGATATTAAGCAACTTGCTCTCCAGTTACATCTTCATCATCTTCAGAGGAAGAATAGTCTTCAGAGCTCATGAATGGTAGAAGGAGGTTTAATGGAATCTCTATGGTCTCTATATGAGCCTCAGATTCCTTTGGGTCCTCAATGGGGAACTCCTTCTTGGTTGGGAGACGTCCCATGAGGTCTTCCTCTTTGGGATTCATGTCCTCCCCTTCCTCCTTGCATTCGGCCATATTGATTATATCAATGGCCTTGCATTCTCTCTTTGGATTCTCTTCTGTATTACTTGAGAGAGTACTAGGAAGAGTTTCAGTGACTTTCTTACTCAGCTAGCCCACTTGTGCCTCCAAATTTCTAATGGAGGACCTTGTTTCACTCATGAAACTTAAAGTGGCTTTAGCCAAATCAGAGACTATATTTGATAAGTTAGAGGTTCTCTGTTCATAATTCTCTGTCTGTTGCTGAGAAGATGATGGATAAGGCTTGATATTGCTGAGCCTATTTCTTCCACCATTATTAAAGCCTTGTTGAGGCTTTTGTTGATCCTTCCATGAGAAATTTGGATGATTTCTCCATGATGAATTATAGGTGTTTCCATAAGGTTCACCCATATAATTTACTTCTGCTATTGCAGGGTTCTCAGGATCATAAGCTTCTTCGTTAGTACTGTTGGATGCATTTTACTATCCATTCAGACTTTGAGAAATCATGTTAACTTGCTAAGTCAACATTTTGTTCTGAGCCAAAAAGGCATTCAGAGCATCAATTTCAAGAACTCCCTTCCTTTGAGGCGTCCCGTTATTCACGGAATTCCTCCTAGAAGTGTACATGAACTGGTTATTTGCAACCATGTCAATAAGTTCTTGAGCTTCTGCAGGCGTTTTCTTTAGGTGAATGGATCCA
>NC_029773.3:37092399-37092563 GCF_000817695.3 Arachis duranensis | reverse complement strand
TTTCCAGCAATATATGATAGTTCATACTTTGCCCAAGATTTGATGGCCCAAACCGGCGTTCAAAGTCACCCTCAGAATTCCAGCGTTAAACGCCGGAACTGGCACCAAAATGGGAGTTAAACGCCCAAACTGGCATAAAAGCTGGCGTTTAACTCCAAGAAGAG
>NC_029773.3:37077635-37091730 GCF_000817695.3 Arachis duranensis | reverse complement strand
GGGCGTTAGTGACAGACGCAAAAGAATCACTGGATTCTATTCCAACCTGATTGAGAACCGACAGATGATTAGCCGTGCCGTGACAGGGTGCGTTGAACATTTCCACTGAGAGGATGGGAGGTAGCCACTGACAACAGTGAAACCCTTGCATAAGCTTGCCATGGAAAGGAGTAAGAAGGATTGGATGAAGACAGTAAGAAAGCAGAGAGACGGAAGGAACACAGCATCTTCATACGCTTATCTGAAATTCCTACCAATGAATTACATAAGTATCTCTATCTTTATCTTTATGTTTTATTCATCATTCATAACCATTTGAGTTTGCCTGACTAAGATTTACAAGGTGACCATAGCTTGCTTCATACCAACAATCTCTGTGGGATCGACCCTTACTCGCGTAAGGTTCATTACTTGGACGACCCAGTACACTTGCTGGTTAGTTGTGTGAAGTTGTAGTGATCACAATTTCGCGCCACCAATCCACCTGTAGAATGGTCCAATGACATCTTAGAGAACTCAGATAGACCATAATAGAATATATCTATCATGGTCCATTCTGAAAACATGTCAGAAGGACATCTTTTGGTCATCTGTTTGTATCTTTCCCAAGCTTTATAGAGGGATTCACCATCTTTTTGTTTGAAGGCCTGAACATCCACTCTAAGCTTGTCAGCTTTTGAGGAGGAAAGAGTTTAGCCAAGAAGGCTGTGACCAGCTTATCCCAAGAGTCTAGGCTATCCTTAGGTTGTGAGTCCAACCATGTTCTAGCTCTGTCTCTTACAGCAAAAGGGAAAAGCATGAGCCTGTAGACTTCAAGATCTACTCCATTAGTCTTAACAGTCTCACAGATCTGCAAGAACTCAGTTAAGAACTGGTAGGGATCTTCTGATGAAAGTCCATGAAACTTGCAGTTCTGTTGCATTAGAGCAACTAGTTGAGGTTTCAGCTCAAAATTATTTGCTCCAATGGCAGGAATTGAGATGCTTCTTCCATCAAACTTGGAAGTAGGTGTAGTATAATCACCAAGCATCCTCCTTGCATTATTGTTGTTGGGTTCGGCTGCCATCTCCTTTTCTTGTTCGAAAATTTCAGCAAGGTTGTCTCTGGATTATTGTAATTTAGCTTCTCTTAGTTTCCTCTTCAGAGTCCTTTCAGGTTCTGGATCAGCTTCCACAAGAATGCATTTTTCCTTGTTCCTGCTTATATGAAAGAGAAGAGAACAAGAAAAGAAGAGAAGAGGAATCCTCTATGTCACAGTAAAGAGGTTCCTTATTGTTAGTAGAAGAAGAAAGGGAATAAAGAAAGGAGAATCCAAACAGAAGGGTGAGGATAGGGGTAGTGATTTCAGATGAAGAGAGGTGAAGAGAATTGTTAGTAAATAATTAAATAAATAGAAGAAGATGAGAGAGGGAGAAATTTTCGAAATTAAATTTTGAAAAGGAGTTAAATGATTTTTGAAAATAAAGATAAGAAATAAAGTTAAAATTTAAATTTAAAACAACTAATTAATTAAAAAGAATTTTGAAAAAGGGGTGAGATATTTTCGAAAATTAGAGAGAGAAAAGTAGTTAGGTGGTTTTGAAAAAGATAAGAAACAAACAAAAAGTCAAATAGTTAGTTGAAAAAGATTTGAAAATCAAATTTGAAAAGAAAAGAAGATAAGAAGTTAGAAAAGATATTTTAAAATCAAAAAAATTTTTTTTTTTGAAAAAGATAAAATTTTGAAAAAGATATGATATAAAAGATAAGATAAAAAGATATGATTAAAAAGATATGGTTAGAAAAGATTTAATTTTTAAAATTAAAATTAATTACTTGACTAACAAGAAACTAAAAGATATGATTCTAGAATTTAAAGATTGAACCTTTCTTAACAAGAAAGTAACAAACTTCAAATTTTTGAACCAATCACATTACTTGTTAGCATAATTTTCAAAAATTTTGAAATAAAATTAAGAAAATATTTTGAAAATCAATTTAAAAGAAATTTTCAAAAATATATAAAAAAATGAAAAAGATTTGAGTTTTGAAAAAGTTTTGAAAAGATAAGATTTTTAAAATTGAAATTTTGACTTGACTAACAAGAAAACAACTTATTTTAAAAATTTTTGACCAAGTCAACCCAAAATTTCGAATTTTTGAGAGAAATAAGGAAAATATATTTTTATTTTTGAATTTTTAATGATGAGAGAGAAAAACACAAAAATGTGCAAGAACACTATGAATGTCAAGATGAACACGAAGAACACTTTGAAGATCATGATGAACATCAAGAACATATTTTTGAAAAATTTTTGATGCAAAGAAAACATGCAAGACACCAAACTTAGAAATATTTAATGCATGGACACTATGAATGCAAAAATGCATATGAAAAACAATAAAAGACACAAAACAAGAAAACATCAAGATCAAACAAGAAGACTTACCAAGAACAAGTTGAAGATCATGAAGAACACCATGAATGCATGAATTTTCGAAAAATAATGCATAAATTTTTACAAGCATGCAATTGACACCAAACTTAAAAATTGACTCAAGACTCAAACAAGAACACAAAATATTTTTTGTTTTTATGATTTTATGATTTTTTTGGATTTTCTTTTATATTTTTTGAAAAACATATAGGAAAAAGAAAGTAATGAATCCAAAGTCCTCAATCAAAATCCTGTGAATTAGCCATGGCTTAATAGCCAGGCAAGCTAAAACATGTTATATGAAACTCTAGGATTCATTCTTGAAAACTCTGAAAATTATTGAAAATAGGTGAGAAATTTTGAAAAATATTTTTAAAAACTTTTTGAAAAGAAAATAAAAAGAATATTACCTAATCTGAGCAACAAGACGAATCGTTAGTTGTCCATACTCGAACAATCCCCGGCAACGGTGCCAAAAACTTGGTGGACGAAATTGTGATCATCAACAATGGCTCCAAAGACTTGGTAGCATTCTCAAACGTGAATCACACTTAGTCACAACTCCGCACAACTAACCAGCAAGTGCACTGGGTGGTCCAAGTAATACCTTACGTGAGTAAGGGTCGATCCCACGGAGATTGTTGGTATGAAGCAAGCTATGGTCATCTTGTAAATCTCAATTAGGCGGATAATAAATGTTATGGAGTTTTCGAATAGTAAATAAATAAAATAGAAAATAAAGATAGAGTTACTCATGTAATTCAATTGTGGGAATTTCAGATAAGTGTATAAAGATACTTGTCCCTGTTGGATCTCTGCTTTCCTACTGCCTTCCTTCAATCCTTCTTATTCCTTTCCATGGCATGCTAAGTCGAATTGAATAAAAAATAGAAGTACTTGCATTAAAACTCGATGTACAGCAGAGCTCCACACCCTTAATCTATGGTGTGTAGAAACTCCACTGTTAAAATTACATGAGTGATGAAGGTCCAGGCATGGCCGAATGGCCAGTCCCCAAAACGTGATCAATAGTCTCCTAAGATGAATAATAAAATAAAACTGAGACCAAAGATGTCTAATACACTAGTAAAATGTTCTATTTATACTAAACTAGCTACTAGGGTTTACAGAAGTAAGTAATTGATGCATAAATCCACTTCTGGGGCCCACTTGGTGTGTGCTTGGGTTGAGCTTGATCTTTACACGAGCTGAGGCTTCTTTTGGAGTTGAACTCCAAGTTGTAACATGTTTCTGGCGTTCAACTCTGGTTCGTGACGTGTTTCTGGCGTTTGACTCTAGAATGCAGCATGGAACTGGAGTTGAGCGCCAGTTTACGTCGTCAAATCTCGAACAAAATATGGACTATTATATACTGCTGGAAAGCTCTGGATGTCTACTTTCCAACGCCATTGAGAGCATATCATTTGGAGTTCTTTAGCTCCAGAAAATTCATCTCAAGTGTAGGGAGGTCATATTCCAACAGCATCAGCAGTCCTTTGTCAGCCTTTTTTTCAGAGTTTTGCTCAGGTCCCTCAATTTCAGCCAGAAAATACCTGAAATCACAGAAAAACACACAAAATCATAGTAAAGTCCAGAAATGTAAATTTTACATAAAAACTAATGAAAACATCCCTAAAAGTAACTAGATCATACTAAAAACTACCTAAAAACAATGCCAAAAAGCGTATAAATTATCCGCTCATCAGTGCTCTATAGAGGTGAACTGGTGCTTGATTTTCAAATCAGCTACCAAATTTCTGAAGCACGTGTCGGTGAATTGAGTGCCATTGTCTGTGGTAATGAAGTATGGTACCCCAAACCTTGTGACAATGTTCCAGTATAAGAACTTCCGACTTATTTGGGTGGTGGCAGTGGCCAAAGGTTCTGCCTCAATCTATTTTGTAAAATAATCTATTCCTACAATAAGGAACTTAACTTGCCCTGATCCCTGAGGAAAAGGTCCGAGGAGGTCAACCCCCTATTTTGCGAATAGCCAGGGTGAAGTGACACAAATGAGTTCTTCGGGTGGTGCGATGTGGAAGTTTGCGTGCTTCTAACATGGGGGGCATGTTTTGACAAACTCTGTTGCTTCCTTTTGCAAGGTCGGCCAGTAGAATCCAGCTCGAGTACCTTTCTCAAACGAGCTCGTGCCCCGAGGTGGTTGCCGCACATACCACTGTGGACTTCTTCGAAGACTTCCCTTGTAGTGAAGGTCGGGACGCATTTTAGGAGGGGTGTAGAGATTCCTCTCCTATATAGGACGTCGTGTACTATGGTGTAGTACTGCGCTTCTCGTACTAGCCTTTTTGCCTCCTTTTTGTCTGCGGGAAGTATTTCCAACTTGAGATAGCTGACTATAGGAGTCATCCACCCTTGGTCCTGGTCTGATATGTTTAGGACCTTTTTCTTTTCCGTGGTTGATGGATTTTGTAGTGTTTTTTAGATGCAGCTTCTATTATTACCCCCTGCTTTGGTGCTGACTAATTTTGAAAGTGCATCAGCTCGGGCATTTTGTTCCCTGGGTATATGTTGGATCCCATATCCCATGAATTGTCTGAGTTGTTCTCTGGTCTTGTCTAAGTACTTTCTCATGGTGGGATCCTTGGCCTGGTAGCTGGTGCACGAATTTGCAATCCGTACAACTAACCAGCAAGTGCACTAGGTCGTCCAAGTAATACCTTACGTGAGTAAGGGTCGATCCCACGAAGATTATTGGTTTGAAGCAAACTATGTTTATTTTATTAGTCTTAGTCAGGATGCCAATAAGATTAATTGGATTTAATTGTAAGAAGTAAAAGTATTTGGAATAAGGAATTGTTACTTTATTAATGAAGACTATGTTGGAGTTTTGGAGATGCTTTGTCCTCTGAATTTCCGCAATGTAATATTCAACTCAATTGTTTGTAAAGTTCCATCCATGGCAAGCTGTATGTAGGGTGTCACCATTGTCAGTGGCTACTTCCCATCCTCTCAGTGAAAACGATCCAGATGCTCTGTCACAGCACGGCTAATCAGCTGTTGGTTCTCGATCATGTTGGAATAGGATCCATTGATCCTTTTGCATTTGTCATCACGCCCAGCAATCGCGAGTTTGAAGCTCGTCATAGCCATTCAATCATTGAATCCTACTCGGAATACAACAGACAAGGTTTAGACTTTCCGGATCCTCAAGAGTGGCCGCCATCAGTTCTAGCTTATACCACGAAGATTCTGATTAAGGAAGCTAAGAGATGCTCATTCAATCTGATGTAGAACGGAGGTGTTTGTCAAGCACACGTTCATGGATTGAGGAAGGTGATGAGTGTCACGGGTCATCACCTCCTTCACAATTAAGCGCAAATGAACATCTTAGATAGGAACACACACACGTTTGAATGAAATAGAAACAATTGCATTAATCCATTGAGACGCTGCAGAGCTCCTCACCCCCAACAATGGAGTTTAGAGACTCATGCTGCCAAAGAATATAAAATCCAGTTCTATAGACGTCATGAGGTGCAAAGTAAATCTCTAAAAGTTGTTTAAATAGTAAACTAGTAACCTAGGTTTACAGAAAATGAGTAAACTATGATAGATAGTGCAGAAATCCACTTCTGGGGCCCACTTGGTGTGTGCTGGGGCTGAGACTTAAGCTTCTCACGTGCCTCGAGCTGTTTTGGGCGTTCAACACCAGGTTGTAACCTGTTTCTGGCGTTGAACTCCAGCTTGTAACCTGTTTCTAGCGCTGGACGCCAGACAGCAGCATGATACTGGCGTTGAACGCCAGTTTATGTCGTCTATCTTCGCGCAAAGTATGAACTATTATATATTGCTGGAAAGCCCTGGATGTCTACTTTCCAACGCCGTTGAGAGCGCGCCAATTGGACTCCTATAGCTCCAGCAGGGAGGTCAGAATCCAGCAGCATCAGTAGTCCTTTTTCAGCCTAACTCAGATTTTTGCTCAGCTCCCTCAATTTCTGCCAGAAAATACCTGAAATCATAGAAAAACACACAAACTCATAGTAAAGTCCAGAAATATGATTTTTGCCTAAAAACTAATAATATTCTACTAAAAACTAATTAAAACATGCTAAAATCTACATGAAATTACCCCCAAAAAGCGTATAAAATATCTGCTCATCAGTAGCTCCCTTCTATTTGTGAGGAAACTACCTATGAATCATTGAAAATGGTAAGCCTCTGAGCTCCTACCTCCTTGGCCAGCTTCAAACCAGCCAGTAGGGCTTCGTACTCAGCTTAATTATTTGAAGCGAGAAACTTAAACTTTAATGAGAGCTCAATTTGGGTTCCCTAATCACTCACTAAAATGACACTTGCAGCGCTCCCGGTTTTGTTCAAGGAACCATCTACATGAAGGCTCCACTCTGTGGGGGTGCCCAGGGTGTCAGTGTACTCTGCGATGAAGTCGGCCAGGTACTAAGATTTGATAGCTGTCTGAGCTTCATATTTGAGGTCGAATTCTGATAACTTAACTGCCCATTGTAGGATTCTTCCAGCTAAATCTATTTTCTATAAAATACCTTTTATGGGTTGGTTAGTCCATACTCTGATGGTGTAATAGCAAAGAATTAATGTCGGTTAGGAATTTCTCTTATAGAAAGAAGAATTTTGTTGTAAGCATAGCTTCAAACCAACAAACAACTCTCACATCAAATTAAATTTGGTTGTCACAAGTACAAACCCCAAATAAAAATTAACCGAAGTATTTAAACTCTGGGTCATCTCACAAGGAATTGCAATGAAATGATCAATTATTGGCTATGAAGGGACAAAGGATTTGATTTATAAAAGGGACAAGAAATTAAATAGGCAAGAATTTAAATGACAAGAAAAGTAAATCAAGTAAGCAATTTAAGAAAATAATTAATAAAGAGAGACATTCATGGCAAAGATTGAGAATATAGGCTTTCTATCCTAGTTATACAATGCTTAATTCATCCTATTTAGTCAACTTCGGCAAATGGAAGAAGGTATCATGTTATCCTCACATAGGGAGAACGTCAAACAAGACTAATTAATCATATCACAATAGCAAACGAGAATTTATCTTATTACGTCATCTCAGACGATAGAAGAAGTATCATATTATCCTCACTTACTAATTAAATTAGCAAGGGATTAGAGTCAATGGAAATCATATTAACTAACAACTCTAGATCACCAACATAAGTTGGGTTTTCATGACTCAAGATTGCCTAATTACTCTTTCCAAGCCAAGAATGCTCAAAATCTACTCTAAAGCCCAACAAAGCATTTCGTCAAACACTTGGTGGATGTGAAATGAAAGTGTGGTAAAAGTGCAAGAAATATTAAATATACCAACTACCAATTGCAAGGAAACCATAATAACAACTCAAATAAACAATTAAAAGAACATCAAACATCAAATTTCATTAAAAAAGATCCAAATCCAACATGAGCATTCATAAATATAAAAGAGGCATGAAAGTAAAATTAACAAGAGAATCAATAGAATTAGAGTAGTAGAACAAGAAATTGTAGAAGAAACAAGATGAGAACAAGAAATCAAATCTAGATCTAAGAGAAATTAACCTAATCCTAACCTAATTCTAGAGAGAAGAGGGAGCTTCTCTCTCTAGAAATTAAACTACATTATGCAAAAACTCCAAAGAATTGCTCCCCCTTTGCCCAAGCTTGAATTCTGCATGAAATAGCTTCAGGAGTAAGTTGGATTGGGCCTAGGCAGCTCAAAAATTGACCCTAGCATTTTGCCTTTAAGTGGGTCATGTGCAAGCATTGACGCGTACGCGTCACGTGCGCGTCTGCGCTGTTTGGCAATTTTCCTATCCACGCATACGCGCCATGTACGCGTACGCGTCACCACACGATGTTGCTTCTATGTGTGCGTGCCTTGTATGCGTGCGAATCCTTTCGATGTATTTCCAATCCTTGTTTCCTCATGCATTCTCCACTTTGTATGCTTTTCTCCTTCCTTCTTCTATCTAATACCTGCCTTATAAACCTGAAATCACTAACAAACACATCAAGGTGTCAAATGGAAGGTGAGTTAAAATCACCAATTTAAGGTCCTAAAAAATATGTTTTCACATTTAAGCACAAATCAAGGGAAAATTACAAAACTATGCTATTTCATTGAATAAATGTGGAAAAAGGTGATAAAATCCCCCGAAATAAGCACAAGATAAACCATAAAATTAGGGTTTATCAATAATAACTACATATATATATATATATATATATACATACAACATCCCAGGCCCTGACCTGTTCAAGAACTCCCTAAGCTGGTACGCAGACTAGCCTAGACACTATACTCACCTAATCTCTCTAAACTACAAAGCGAGAAAAAGTATGTTCTAGGTCTTCAAAACTCAAGACAGGTCGAATCTCACCAAAAGGTGGAAGATCTTCTATTACTCCTCTGCATGATCATACGTTGTCTTAGAGCATTTCACTGGTACTTTATTAAGTGGCCACATAACAACAACATCCTATGGAGGACCTAGGCTAAAGTTCGGCTGGTCTCATGGTATATACACATAAACAGAAAATGAAGTTCATCCTAGACTCAGAAGACTACCTAAAGCAAAATCCTCTTTGCAGAATGATCATCAATGAACTATGGAAGGGCACTCCTGCTTCCATCTGAAGGGGGAGAGAAGGGATAAGAACTAAGAAGTTCTTAGTAGAGTCGGGCTAATTAGTCATGTTAATCGGCTCCATCGTGCTTGTTAGATATCTATGTAGTTTATAGAAGATAAAGGAAAGCAAAGATAGTAGATAAACAAAAAAGCAGAGAAAACAAAAGCAGAGTACAAATAGAAAAATACAAGAATAAAGCACAACACAAAGAATATACAACAAAGAAAAATGCACACAAAAGAATTATGCATGTCTAGTCCTAGTGCAGGCCATGAGCTTATGCGTCGGTTGTCTACCCACATCCCGACAATATCCAGTCACGAATCCACGTTATTCCGGATATGATTTTCCAACCCGTGCATAAATAAATAGCTACGCTTCTGTGGCAACCTCTGTTCTATTGTGGTAGGAAAATAGATGGGTGAAAAATAGACTGCTCTACTGTGGTAGTATCTACTCTACTGTGGCAGACATAGAACTTTCAGCTCTATTGTGACAGAAATCAAACAAATCATCACTTGATACTTTTAATCATAGACATATCTTTAATTTGTAAAATCCGATTAATTAATAACTAATTAATCCATAAATTAAAATATATTCTAGAAAATAAGAAATGATATTTTTATGGTTTAATATGATAGAAAAAATTAAAACGAGAATTCTGACACCAATTTTAAAGAAATCGGTCCAAGATTGGGCCTAAGGCCCAGCCAAACTCCCTCTTAATTAAGATCTCAGCACTCTCTCTCCTTAAACAACACACACACACGTTGAAATTAGAAGGGAGAAGGGGGAAAACATGAAACCCTTGCTCCAAATCAACTCAATCCTCCATTGATCATAACTTTTGATGCGTTGCTCCAATCGATGCACTGTTTGCAACCATGCGACCGCAGCGTTGAGCTTTACAAAGCCCATAAGATTGTACAAGAGGTAATTCCCATTTTCATCTCTGTTCTTCCAGCCATGATTTTTGAACTTCTTGGGCAAAAATGTTGAAATTTTGAGCTCTTTTATGTTATAGAATCCAATTAATTTGAAGGAAAAGCTTGTTCATGCCTCTTTGGTCCTTGCGTAAGGTAAAGGATCTCAAACCCTAGTGAAATTCTGAATTTAAGATATTGGGTATTGAGTTATTGTGTTTGGGTATGATAATTGTGGTTTAGGAAGTGTGTATGTGCATATTGAAGCTTGATTGATATCTTGGAAAGGAGCTTTTGTGCTTGGAAATTAGATTTTAGAAGCCTTGAGACCTTTAAAGTTGATTTTGAGGTGTTCCAGGTTGATTTTGAATGAATTTGGGAAGTGTATGTTTTGGAAAATTGGAGGTTTATGAAATTGGTAAAAAATGAAATTTTGATGAACTTCAATCTCAAGCTATTATTTTTCGAATTTGATTCTTTTTATACCAAATGAAAGATAATTTGATAAGCTTTAAAATGGTTTAAGTTTGGTAGAAATCTGAGTTTTGTGGAAGGAGATATGATTGTTGGAAGTTTGGGCCTGAAATCTGAATTCTGCAAATTCTGCAGAATTTGTTATTTCTGGTTGGTGTACGCACGCACAGCCCTGTGCACACGCATACCCCGTGGATTTTCGAACCTGTACGTGCACACAGTTCTGTGCGTACGCAAACACGGGGACAGGGCTACTGATGGGAGCGCTAGCACGCCTTGTGCACACACCCAACCAATGAAAGGTTGCAAATTGTGCGTATGCACACGATGGGAATGACGCTCTGTTGATGGCTCTAGCACGCCCTATGCGTTCACTCAACAATGAAAATTTTGCCTTCTGAGCGTACGCACAACCCTGTGTGCATGCACACTTTCTGAAAATACTTTTGGCGTGCGTATGCACACCCCTGTGTGTACGCACACGACCTTGTTCTTTTCTAAAGCTTTTGTTTTGAAGTCTTTCACATTTTCAACAAGCTTGTAACCTTCTGAGATGTTATTTCCTACTTATAAACCCCCAATTTCATTCTTTAAATCTTAAATCAATGTAAAATTCCTAGTGATTGTGAGGAAGCTAGGGACGGGGGGTAACTTGTGGATGAAGAAAGGGGATATTATGATGAATTGTGATTAATAATTATGATATGAGTTGTGGAAGAGGGTGGTGGAGTGCGGTGTATGATATGAGCCGAATGGCTAAGTATGATATGAGCCGAATGGCTGAGTATGATATGAGCCGAATGGCTGTATGTGATGAGGGTTTGTGGCTGATAATGAATTATGATTTTAAGCCAGATGGCGGTGATAACTGTGAACATGTGGCTAAGAATGAATGCATATATGCTGAATTGAATTATTGATATTATGATTGTTGCACTCCACCTATCTGAGATACGAGTTTTCCTCGGTGAAAGCAGTGGCTAGCCACCACGTGCTGCAGGTGGAGACTCGATACTCTGCTGACCCTATGTCGTAATTGTGGCCGGACACTGTGAAAGTTCCAGATGAGCTCGCCCCCGTGAATATATACACCATTTAGGGTGATGGATGCAAATTATGAATTAAATTGTGAGATAATTCGAGTTGGGGATACACGACAGAGGGACAATCCAATTGTTAGGTACCAGGACTTGTCGGGTTGGCTCTATAACCGACAGATGAGACTCATCAGCCACTAGGACAGGCATGCATCATGTGCATTATATGTGATTTGTTTGGAATGTTTAATTGATTGCATCATCACTTGTAACTTGCCTAACTGTCTTATCTGCTTCCTACATGTGCATTTTTTGTTTGATATACTTGTGTTTGCATCTCAATTACTGTTGGCGGTTGGGAGGTTCAAAGGATTTGGAAAGGGGATATTTAGTTAGTCTGAAGATCCGTAGTTAGTTGCCTGTGTTCATTTCTCATGGTTTAGTTATATTTATATGCTTTAATTATGAATTGGGAGTTATATTTATATTTGGGCACTGTTACCATGTTGAGAAACTCTGGTTCTCACCCATGCGGATTTTGTGGTTTTCAGATGCAGGACGTTAGGCTTCTCGCTGAGGCATGTTGGAGACTTCTGTTTTGGCGAAGATCCTTAGCTCTCCGGATTTTATTTTGATCTTATATACTTGCTTAGATACTTATATATTTTGGAGAAATAGGTTTTGTACCTTGTGTTTTGGGCTTTATTTTGGGTAGTTCCTTTATATATGTATGTATACTTATATGCTCGGACCGGATATCTTTGCAAACTGAGTCCTAAGTCTTGATATCTGTATTTTGGCACTCTCTGGTATATCTCTTTGCGTTAGCTTACTCTTTATATGTTCGTTTATGTTATCGATCGAAGTGTTGCACTTTTCGATTTAACGGTTTTGATTTGCACCTTTTTCTTTAAAGGCTCCTAGTTATAAACCTTTCTCATACTACTATATGTACTAAATTTTATATTTAGAGGTCGTAATGCCTTGCCACCTCTGTTTTTTGACTTAAGCACAAGACTCTGGTAGTAAGTTGTTACATTATGGTATCAGAGTAGTTCGGTCCTTGGTGCACAAAATTGTGATCATCAACAATGGCGCCAAAAAACTTGGTAGCACTCTCAAGCGTGAATCACACTTTGTCACAACTTCGCACAACTAACCAGCAAGTGCACTGGGTTGTCCAAGTAATAAACCTTACGTGAGTAAGGGTCGATCCCACGGAGATTGTTGGTATGAAGCAAGCTATGGTCATCTTGTAAATCTCAGTTAGGCAGATTATAATGGTTATAAAGGTTTTCGAATATAAAGATAAATGAAGCAGAAAATAAAGATAGAGATACTTATGTAAATCATTGGTGGGAAATTTCAGATAAGTGTATGGAAAAGCTTTGTCCCTTCTGGATCTCTGCTTTCCTACTGCCTTCCTTCAATCCTTCTTACTCCTTTCCATGGCAAGTTGTATGTAGGGCATCACTATTGTCAATGGCTACTTCCCATCCTCTCAATGAAAATGGTCCAAATGCTCTGTCACAGCACGGCTAATCATCTGTCGGTTCTTGATCATGTCAGAATAGAATCCATTGATTCTTTTGCGTCTGTTACTACGACAAACAATCGCGAGTTTGAAGCTCGTCACAGTCATTCAATTTCTGAATTCTACTCGGAATACCACAGACAAGGTTTAGACTTTCAGGATTCTCAAGAATGGCCGCCAATAATTCTAGCTTATACCACAAAGATTCTGATTAAGGAATCCAAGAGATAAACGCTCGGTCGAAAATAGAACGGAAGTGGTTGTCAATCACGCATTCATAAGGATGGATGATGATGAGTGTCACAGATAATCACATCCATCAGATTGAAGTGTAGTGAATATCTTAGAATAAGAATAAGCATGAATTGGATAGAAGATAGTAGTAATTGCATTAAAACTCGAGGTACAGCAGAGCTCCACGCCCTTAATCTACGGTGTGTAGAAACTCCACCGTTGAAAATACATAAGTGATGGTCCAGGCATGGCTGAATGGCCAGTGGTGCGCGAAATTGTGAACAATACTTTTTCACAACTCTCATAATCCCCGGTCATGAACCCCAAAAACTTGGTGTTCAATACCATGGCATTACACAACTTCGCACAACTAACCAGCAAGTGCACTGGGTCGTCCAAGTAATAAACCTTACGCGAGTAAGGGTCGATCCCACGGAGATTGTTAGTATTGAAGCAAGCTATGGTCATCTTGTAAATCTTAGTCAGGCAAACTCAAATAGTAATGGTGATGAACGAAAATAACACAAATGTAAAGATAGAGATACTTATGTAATTCATTGGTAGGAACTTCAGATAAGTGCATGAAGATGCCTTCCCTTCCGTCTCTCTGCTTTCCTACTGTCTTCATCCAATCCTTCTTACTCCATTCCATGGCAAGCTTGTGTAGGGTTTCACCGTTGTCAATGGCTACCTCCCATCCTCTCAGTGAAAACGATTGCATATGCTCTGTCACAGCACGCGGAATTCAGCTGTCGGTTCTCGGTCAGGCCGGAATAGAATCCATCGATTCTTTTGCGTCTGTCACTAACGCCCCGCCCTCAGGAGTTTGAAGCACGTCACAGTCATTCA
>NC_029773.3:37074963-37075741 GCF_000817695.3 Arachis duranensis | reverse complement strand
TGTCTTCCAGTATTACCACCGGATACATTCATGCCACAGACACATAATTGGGTGAACCTTTTTCAGATTGTGACTCAGCTTTGCTAAAGTCCCCAATTAGAGGTGTCCAGGGTCCTTAAGCACACTCTTGTTGCCTTGGATCACAACTTTATTTCTTTCTTTTTCTTTTTTTCTTTTTTTTCTTCTCTTTTCTTTTTTTTTTCGAAAATTTTTTTTTTGTATCCACTGCTTTTTCTTGCTTCAAGAATCAATCTAATTATTTTTAGATCCTCAATAATAGTTCTCTTTTTCCTCCTTCTTTCAAGAGCCAACAATTTTAACATTCTCAAAACAACAAATTCAAGAGACATATGCACTGTTCAAGCATTCATTCAGAAAACAAAAAGTATTGTCACCACATCAAGCTAATTCAACTAGTTTCAATGATAAATTTTGAAATCCTGTATTTCTTGTTATTTTGTGATTAAAGCATTTTTCATTTAAGAGAGGTGATGGATTAATAGGACATTCATATCCTTAAGGCATAAAATTTTAATTTTATTAATTATGAATTAAAATAAGACTAAAAAATAGATATAAAATGAAACTTAAAAAAAACGAAAAATAAAAACAAAACAAAGGAAAAAAAAACGCAAACATAGGCTCCTAATGATAGAGGTTTTCACAGAGTTAGGACTCAACAACCTTGATTTTGAGAAGTAGATGCTCCCTCAACTTGAGATGAGAGCTTTTGGCGTTTCAACTCTTGGAGTTCACGCCCCTGCTTCTCTTGTTCCTT
>NC_029773.3:37053055-37053376 GCF_000817695.3 Arachis duranensis | reverse complement strand
CTCCCATTTGGGTGCCAGTTCCGGCGTTTAACGCTGGAATTCCTGAGGGTGACTTTGAACGCCGGTTTGGGCCATCAAATCCTGGGCAAAGTATAAACTATTATATATTTCTGGAAAGCCCAGGATGTCTACTTTCCAACGCCGTTGAGAGCGCGCCAATTGGGCTTCTGTAGCTCCAGAAAATCCACTTTGAGTGCAAGGAGGTTAGAATCCAACAGTATCTTTAGTCCTTTTTCAGCCTCTGAATCAAATTTTTGCTCAGGTCTCTCAATTTTAGCCAGAAAATACCTGAAATCATAGAAAAACACACAAACTCATAGT
>NC_029773.3:37051625-37052985 GCF_000817695.3 Arachis duranensis | reverse complement strand
ATTTTAACTAAAAACTAATAAAAATATACTAAAAACTAACTATATCATACCAAAAACATACTAAAAACAATGCCAAAAAGTGGGGTATCCTTGGGCCTTAAACACCAAGGATTCTTCATTCACTTGAATGATCAACTCTCCTCTATCAACATCAATCACAGCCTTTGCTGTGGCTAGGAAGGGTCTGCCAAGGATGATGGATTCATCCATGCACTTCCCAGTCTCTAGGACTATGAAATCAGCAGGGATGTAATGGTCTTCAACTTTTACCAGAACATCCTCTATAAGTCCATGGGCTTGTTTTCTTGAATTGTCTGTCATCTCTAGTGAGATTTTTGCAGCTTGCACCTCAAAGATCCCTAACTTCTCCATTACAGAGAGGGGCATGAGGTTTACACTTGACCCTAAGTCACACAAGGCCTTCTTGAAGGTCATGGTGCCTATGGTACAAGGTATTGAAAACTTCCCAGGGTCCTGTCTCTTTTGAGGCAGTTTCTGCCTAGATAAGTCATTCAGTTCTTTGATGAGCAAAGGGGATTCATCCTCCCAAGTCTCATTTCCAAATAACTTGTCATTTAACTTCATGATTGCTCCAAGGTATTTAGCAACTTGCTCTTCAGTGACATACTCATCCTCTTCAGAGGAAGAATACTCATCAGAGCTCATGAATGGCAGAAGTAGGTCCAATGGGATCTCTATGGTCTCATTTTGAGCCTCAGATTCCCATGGTTCCTCATTGGGGAACTCATTGGAGGCTAGTGGACGTCCAGTGAGGCCTTCCTCAGTGGCGTTCACTGCCTCTTTTTCCTCCCAGAATTCGGCCATGTTGATGGCCTTGGACTCTCCTTTTGGATTTTCTTCAGTATTGCTTGGGAGGGTACTTGGAGGGAGTTCAGTAATTTTCTTGCTCAGCTGACCCACTTGTCCTTCCAAATTTCTGATGGAGGACCTTGTTTCAGTCATGAAACTTTGAGTGGTTTTGATTAGATCAGAGACCATAGTTGCTAAGTCAGAGTTATTCTGCTTAGAACTCTCTGTCTGTTGCTGAGAAGATGATGGAAAAGGCTTGCTATTGCTAAACCTGTTTCTTCCATCATTATTATTGTTGAGACCTTGTTGAGGTCTCTGTTGATCCTTCCATGAAAGATTTGGATGATTCCTCCATGAAGGATTATAGGTGTTTCCATAGGGTTCTCCCATGTAATTCACCTCTTCCATTGAAGGGTTCTCAGGATCATAAGCTTCTTCCTCAGATGAAGCCTCCTTAGTACTGCTTGGTGCATTTTGCATTCCAAACAGACTTTGAGAAATCATATTGACTTGTTGAGTCAATATTTTGTTCTGAGCCAATATGGCATTC
>NC_029773.3:37035222-37049238 GCF_000817695.3 Arachis duranensis | reverse complement strand
TTGAGTGCAGGGAGGTCAGAATCCAACAGCATCAGCAGTCCTTTGTCAGCGTCCTATCAGATTTTTGCTCAGGTCCCTCAATTTTAGCGAGAAAATACCTAAAATCACAGAAAAACACACAAACTCATAGTAAAGTCCAGAAAAGTGAATTTTAACTAAAAACTAATAAAAATATACTAAAAACTAACTATATCATACCAAAAACATACTAAAAACAATGCCAAAAAGTGTATAAATTATCCGCTCATCAGCCAGCCCCAAAACGTGATCAATAGTCTCCTAAGATGAATAATAGATTAAAAATGAGACCAAAGATGATCTCTCATACAATAGTAAAAAGTCCTATTTCTACTAGACTAGCTACTAGGGTTTACAGAATTGAGTAATTGATGTAGAAATCCACTTTCGGAGCCCACTTGGTGTGTGCTTGGGCTGAGCTTGAGCTTTACACGTGCAGAGACTTCTCTTGGAGTTAAACGCCAAGTTGTAATGTGTTTTTGGTGCTTAACTCTGGTTCGTGACGTATTTCTGGCGTTTTACTCTAGAATGCAGCATGAGACTGGCGTTGAACGCCATTTTACGTCATCTAAACTCGAATAAAGTATGAACTATCATATATTGCTGGAAAGCTCTGGATGTCTAACTTCCAACACCGTTGAGAGCACGCCATTTAAAGTTCTATAGCTCCAAAAAATCCATTTTGAGTGCAGGGAGGTCAGAATCCAACAGCATCAGCAGTCCTTTGTCAGCGTCCTATCAGATTTTTGCTCAGGTCCCTCAATTTTAGCGAGAAAATACCTAAAATCACAGAAAAACACACAAACTCATAGTAAAGTCCAGAAAAGTGAATTTTAACTAAAAACTAATAAAAATATACTAAAAACTAACTATATCATACCAAAAACATACTAAAAACAATGCCAAAAAGTGTATAAATTATCCGCTCATCAGCCAGCCCCAAAACGTGATCAATAGTCTCCTAAGATGAATAATAGATTAAAAATGAGACCAAAGATGATCTCTCATACAATAGTAAAAAGTCCTATTTCTACTAGACTAGCTACTAGGGTTTACAGAATTGAGTAATTGATGTAGAAATCCACTTTCGGAGCCCACTTGGTGTGTGCTTGGGCTGAGCTTGAGCTTTACACGTGCAGAGACTTCTCTTGGAGTTAAACGCCAAGTTGTAATGTGTTTTTGGTGCTTAACTCTGGTTCGTGACGTATTTCTGGCGTTTTACTCTAGAATGCAGCATGAGACTGGCGTTGAACGCCATTTTACGTCATCTAAACTCGAATAAAGTATGAACTATCATATATTGCTGGAAAGCTCTGGATGTCTAACTTCCAACACCGTTGAGAGCACGCCATTTAAAGTTCTATAGCTCCAAAAAATCCATTTTGAGTGCAGGGAGGTCAGAATCCAACAGCATCAGCAGTCCTTTGTCAGCGTCCTATCAGATTTTTGCTCAGGTCCCTCAATTTTAGCGAGAAAATACCTAAAATCACAGAAAAACACACAAACTCATAGTAAAGTCCAAAAATGTGAATTTAGCATAAAAACTAATGAAAACATACTACCTAAAAGTAGCTAGATCCTACTAAAAACTACCTGAAAACAATGCCAAAAAGCGTATAAATTATCCGCTCATCAGTCTTGTAAAGCTTGAGGGATGGACTGACTATGCTTTTGTGCATTCTCTGTGTCTGTGTTTATCTGATTGATATAATTGACATAAACGTTCATGAGCATGAATTTGGGTCTTTGAAGCACTAGACTTTCGATATTGAGACTGATCAACTTGATATTGATTGTTTGGTGTGTATAGGAACCAGATGTCACTTCGTGGACGCGGTCGAGGCCGTGGGAAAGGACTTGCCGGTACTCATAGGATGGAAACCAACCTGAACGATCCAGTAAACTTTATGGCGGCATTGCAAAATATGGCTGTTGCTTTGCAGGCCACTGCTAAGGCACTCGGGCAGCAGATGGACAATAATAATAATGGGGGAAATGGAAAAAACGGGACTCAAGGTCCGATGACGTTGGCGACCTTCTTAAAGGTTAATCCACCAAGGTTCTAGGGAACCACCAATCCGGCTGAAGCCAATACCTGGTTTCAGACCATGGAGCGAGCACTTCAAGCACAGCTGGCGCTGAAAGAGCAGTGTGTCGAGTTTGCTACCTATCTGCTCACTCGGGAAGCATTGCATTGGTGGCAGGGGACCCGACGTCTCCTGCAACAGGGTGATGACCCTATCACCTGGGATGCCATCCAAGAGGAATTCTATAGGAAGTACTTTCTAAATTTCTCCAAGACGGCCAAGGAACTGGAGCTATTGCTGCTGAAGCAGGGTGCTATGTCTGTATCTGAGTATACAGACAAGCTTGAGGAGCTCTTTAGGTTTTCTCGCATGTGTCAAGGAGCTCCGGGAGACTTCGAGGAGTGGAAGTGTATAAAATATGAAGGACGGCTTCGAAGCGACATATATAGTTCAGTGGGGCCTATGGAGATCAGGACTTTCTCCAGGTTGGTAAACAAGAGCAGAGTTGTCGAAGGGTTTGTAAAGAAGGCAGTTGCAGAGAGAGGAAGCCATAGGGGACCATTCCCACAGAACCGAGGGAAGAGCTTTACTCCTAGAGGTCCGCCTTTCAAGTGGGGAGGTTTTGTAACACAGCAAACTCAGGGTCAGAATAACTTCAGAAGGCCTAACAATAACAATATCCTGGGAAGAAGATTTGGGAAGCAGCCTCTGAATGAGCAGGCTTGTGCTAGATGTAGGAGTTACCATCCTGGTGTTCCGTGCAAGGCTGGATGGAGCTTGTGCTACTCATGTGGTAAGTCGGGGCATAAAGCCTCCAACTGTCCGGAGAAGCAGAGACAGGGTGCTGGGACAGCACAGCAGCCTGGTCGAGTGTTTACTACTTCATCTGTGGGTGTCGAGGGATCCGAGACACTTATCTGAGGTAAATGTTAAATGGCTAGTCAGATTTTAAATGCCTTGTTTGATTTTGGAGCATCACATTCATTCATTGCATTTGAGAAGGCTAGTGAGTTAGGATTGAAGATTTTGGTTTTAGGTTATGACCTGAAGGTGTATAATGCCACCCATGAAGCCATGGTAACTAGGCTAAGATCTCCGCAAGTTTCATTTAGGGTCAAGCAACGTAATTTTGTCCATGATTTAATCTGTTTGCCGATGATCGGTCTTGATCTTATCTTAGGGTTGGACTAGTTATCTAAGAACCATGTTCTGCTCGACTGTTCTACAAAATCAATGTACTTTATGCCGGAAGATACAGAAGGGCCGGTTGTGGTGAATAGCTATTACTTGAATTCTATGATGGTAAATTATTCTAGGGTCGAATGTCAGGGTATTTTGTTGTTAACCGCGGGTGTCTCGGGTGATGATCAAAGCTTGGAGCAAATTCCAGTTGTGTGTGAGTTTCCGGAGGTATTTTCCAACGATATTGATGAATTTCCACCTAAGTTGAATTTTCTATTGAGTTGGTGCCTGGGGCCGGACCAATCTCGAGTGCTCCTTATAGGATATCACCGCTAGAAATGGCCGAGCTAAAGTCTCAGTTAGAGGATCTGTTGGGTAAGAACTTTATCTGACCAAGTGTTTCTCCGTGGGGCGTGCTAGTGTTACTGGTAAAGAAGAAAGACAGGAGTATGTGGCTCTGTAAGATTACAGGCAACAGAACAAGGTCACAATAAAGAATAAGTACCCACTACCGAGGATTGACAATCTCATGGATCAGTTACAAGGAGCCAGGGTTTTCTCCAAGATCGATTTGTGATCTGGTTATCAACAGATAACGGTGAGGGATGAGGACAACCCTAAGACCACTTTTAGGACTCGTGTCATTACAAGTACACTGTAATGTCTTTTGAGTTGACAAACGCTCCTGTAGTGTTTATGGATTATATGAATAGGATTTTCCGTTCATTCCTGGATAAATTCGTTGTTGTCTTCGTTGATGACATACTAATTTACTCTAAGACTAAAGAAGAGCATGTAGAACACTTAAGGATTGTGTTGCAGATACTAAAGGAAAAGAAACTCTATGCAAAACTATCTAAATGTGAATTCTGGAATAATGAGGTGAAGTTTCTGGGTCACGTGGTGAGTAAACAGGGGATAGCAGAAGATCCTTCTAAGGTGGAAGCAGTGATGGAGTAGGGGCGACCAACCTTAGTTACTGAGATAAGGAGTTTTTTGGGCTTAGCTGGCTACTATCGGAGATTCATCAAAGACTTCTCGTAGATACCGTTGCCATTGACAAAGTTAACCCGCAAGGAGGTGCTATTTGTTTGGACTTCTAAGTGTGAGAAAAGCTTTCAAGCGTTGAAGCAAAACTTGACTACCGCACCTGCGTTGGTATTACCTGCGCCGAATGAACCATTTGAGGTGTATTGTGATGCCTCACTAAAGGGTCTGGGGTGCATGCTGATGCAGCACCAGAATATGGTGGCATATGCCTCATGACAGTTGAGACCTCACGAAGTCAATTACCTGACGCACGATCTGGAACTCGCTACGGTTGTGTTTGCGCTAAAGGTGTAGAGGCATTACCTCTATGGAGTTAAGTTTCGAGTTTTCTCTGATCACAAGAGCCTGAAATACCTCTTTGATCAAAAAGAGCTGAATATGCGGCAGAGATAGTGGATGGAGTTACTGAAGGACTACGACTTTATGATGAATTACCATCTGGGGAAAGCGAATGTCGTGGCGGATGCACTAAGTCAGAAGTTGTTGTATGTTGCTTGGATGATGCTTTGCAAAGAGGAGTTGCACAAAGCATTCGAAAGTCTGAAGATCGGCGTTCAAGAAGTGTCTGGAACTCTATGTTTGAGTTGATTACAGATCTCAAGGGATTTTAAATCCGAACGCCTGAAGGCTCATCAAAACAATGACGTGTTACCGAAGGTGTTGCCAGCTATTGAACAAGGGAAGCAGTGGAGAGTGTCACTGATAAACCACTATTTTATGGTTTATCTTGTGCTTATTGAGTGGTTTTTATCAACTTGTTACCCACTTATTCATACTATTCGCATGTTTTACTTTTTCCTTCCTGATTTTGTGCTATGATTGAAAACATGCTTCTTTGGCTTTTATTTTCTTTTATTTAAATCCCCTCTTATTATCATTCGATGCCTTGATATGTGTGTTAAGTTATTTCAGAGATTACAGGGCAGGAATAGCTCAGAGGATGGAAATGAAGCATGTAAAAGTGGAAGGAATACAAGAACTTGAAGAAATTGCCAAAGCTGTCAGCCTGATCTCTTTGCACTCAAACAGTCATAACTTGAGCTACAGAGGTCCAAATGAGACGGTTTCAGTTGCGTTGGAAAGCTAACGTCCGGGGCTTCGATTTGATATATAAATTATTATAGTTTCCGTACAGGTAGGTGACACGAACGCATGTTCCACGCGGACGCGTCGCAGTGACAAAAAACCAGCGTGGCAGATTTTATAACTAACGAATTCTGGGCTGTTTTTGACCCAATTCTCGGCCCAGAAAACACAGATCAGAGGCTATAAAGTGGGGAAATACATCCATTCATAGATATCACATTCATAAATCACACTTTTCATAATTTAGATGTAGTTTTTGGAGAGGGAGGCTCTCTCCTCTCTCTTAGGATTTAGGATTAGGATTTCTACTTCTTCATCACAGGTTCAATGTTCCTTTTATTTATTTTCTCAATTTAGTTTATGAACTTTTCATGTTAGGATTTTCTTAATTAATATAATTTGAGGTATTTTAGACTTATGATTGTTTTCTTTTATTTATTATATAAATAATTTAGATTTTTCCCTTTTGGCTTTGGTTGAGTAATTGGTAACACTTGAGTTATCAAACTCATCAGTTGATTAATATTTGAGGTTTGCTAGTTGATTTGGATCCCTCTAAAGTTAGTCTTTCCTTAAGAGTTGACTAGGACTTGAGGAATCAAATTAATTGGTCTACTTGACTTTCCCTTATTTAGTAAGGGCTAACTAAGTGGGAGCAACGGATAATACTCGTCACACCAGATAAGGATAACTAGGATGGGATTTCCAATTCTCATACCTTGCCAAGAGATTTTCTAATTATTAATTTATTTTTCTTATCAATTAAATTATTTGTTCAAATCTTTTCAAAACCCCAAATTCTACCTTTGCATAACCAATAATAAATCATACTTCCCTGCGATTCCTTGAGAAGACGACCCGAAGTTTAAATACTTCGGTTATCAATTCCAAAGGGGTTTGTTACTTGTGACAACCAAACGTTTGTACGAAAGGATTTTCTGTTGGTTTAGAAGCTATACTTACAACGCGATTACATTTGTGAATTTCTTTACCGACAGGAAATCCGTTCGTCAAAATGGCACCGTTGCGGGGGATTTGTAAACGTGTGCCTTATTATTGGTTATTGTAAATATTTACTTTTAATTTGATTTTTTCGGAAAAAAAATTTAGATTTTTTATTTTAAATTTTTTATCTTATCTTATCTTAGTTTTAAATTTCAAAATTCAAATTTTTAAAAAAAATAATATCTTTTTTTTCAAACTCTTATCTTATCTTATTTCAACTTCAAATTTCAAATTTCAACTAAATTCCAAAATTTAAAATTCAAAAATTTAAAAATTCAAAATTCAAATTTCGAATTTCAAATTTCAAAATTTAAAATTCAAAATTTAATTTTCAAATTTAAAATTTTAAATTTCAAAACCTCTTAATTTAAAAACTTATCTCCTCTTACCTAACTTATCTTATCTTTTCTAATCTTAAAAAAAATCAAATCTTTTTCAAACCTTTTCTCTTATTTATTTTATTTTCCTTTACTTGTTTATTTGTTTCTATTTTCCCTTCTTATTTCTAATAGCTACTATGAGTTTTCACCCCTCTCGCTTTGAGTTTGGTTCTAAATCTGTTGAAAGGAATGGAAGCTATAATAGGAATATGCATTAAGGTCAAAGCAACCAAAGATGGATGGAGCCAAGAGGATCTGATGAACCCTTTAGGCAATAACACCTTCCAAGATATCATGGACAAAGACCATTCTACAATGCATACCATGATGATAGATATGGTGGACCCCCTTGTAGTTACCAACAAGACCCACTATATGCCTATGAACCCCCTCCTCCTCAATATAATTTTGAACCACCATACTCATAAGCTCCTTTCCACCAAACACCTCCATATGACCCTAATCCTTATCCACCATACGAACCACCTTATGAGCCATACTTAGAACCACCACCTCAATATACACCATCTCCATATCCTTATCAAGAGGAACCACCTCCGTGTTATGAGCCTTTTCTCCCAATAAATGAAACCTCCTACCCACCCCAAACCTCTATGGAGAGCACACTTGCCTCTATCACTAGTCTCACATCTACTCTTCAAGCACTTATATCCCGCATGTGGACCAACCCTCTACCCCCAATATTCAACCCTCAAGCTCCAATGCACTTCCATCTCAACCACATAATGATCCACCCATCCCATCACCACCATCCATGGAAGAGCACCCACATCCATCAACCCAAGAGTAACATGATTCCAATGATACTATTGACATGGAACAAGAGAGAGAGGATCATCTTCGCGAATCCATACTTCATAAGGAGCTAAAGGAGGCACTAAAGGTGAAGGTAGAAGAGACCTTTGCAGATGAAGGAGTAGTTGAAGGGAGTTATCATAGAAAAGAAGCCATCAAGGAGGAATATGATTTCATACTTAAACACCTGGATCAAGCGATAAATCGATTGCCTTTCCGATGTTCAGACATTCAAGGAACCCCCATGGCTTCATGTGGAGAATCTACTGAAGAACGTGGCAGAAAGGAGAAGTTAGACACTCTGGTGGACAGTGAGTAGCACGATTTGGTATTGGAACAATTGGAAGAAGCTACGCCTTCCATTGAAGAGGAAGAAGTGGTTGAAGACTTAGGAGATGCTGAACCTCCATAGAAAGTCAAGTTATAGAGCCTCCTTCAAAGATGTTTGAAACTGATGTTAAAGAGGGTGTACAACCTCCAAGGCATCTCATGATTGAAGACTTTAAATGGGGTGATCAAGATATGGATTTGATCATTGATGAATTCTTATCTACATTTGAATCCTCTCCCATTGGACTTGACATGGAGATGAAAGAAGAAGAAGTACAGCCTCCCATGCCCTTGGTAAGCAATGAATAAGAGATTGAATTGGAAGAAATCTACCATGAGGAAGAGGTTGATATTGAAGAAGATTACAAAGAGGTGGAAGTTGTCAAAGAAGAGCACAAGGGAGAGGATCTTGCAAGATCCTTAGAAATACCTCTCCCAAAGCCGTTACCGTCCAATACAACATTCAAGTGGGTAAAATTCTCTTCCTTAACCTTTACTTTCCCACTTGAATATGGGCTTCTAGAGACGGATGGTCAACTTAGAGCTCTTTGTGGCATTAAGAGCAAGAAGAAGATGGTTAGTGGTTGGAGTTATCCAGCAAGGTTCAACATGGTTGTATGCTCCAAGTTGAAATGCAAGGTTGGGTGTGAAGCTCAATTGAATAGGTCTTGGAAGTTGTTTGGAATCTGTAGTGAGAATTTCAATTGCGTGCCACCTGGATGGAATCATTATGATCTACACAAAGACGGGTGCAAAAGCAAGGTTTAGGACCCCGGAATTCATTCCAACAATCAACACTCGTGGGGCCTTGTCACTTGCTTTAACTTGCTTGAAGGCTTTCTGCGCCGAGTTTGGGATCCCGGAGGCTATTGGAAGTACAAAAATTGGTGGGAATTTCTGGATCAGTACAAGCATAAGCCACCATAACAGGGAGCTCACCAAATGTCCAACTTAAGGACTTTAACTAAAAGTGCTAGGTGGGAGACAACCCACCATGGTATGATCGTTCCTTTTTCAGTTTTAATTTTAGTCTGTTTTGTTTGTTTTTGAGTTTTGATTAAACATGGAATCATGCATATCATTCATATTAGCACTGCATTCTGCATTTTGCATATTTAAAAAAATGCACGCGATGCGACAGTGTCGCTGACGCGTCCGCGTCAAATGTGCGTTGGGAAAAAACTAAGATTGAACAGAGAGTCACGCGAAAGTGTGGCTGGAGGCGTGCCTTTGGCACAATTTGACCCACACGACCGCGTCGCTTACGCGTCCACGTCATGTGTGAAAATGCCTCCCACGCGTCCGCGTCACCCACGCGAATGCGTGGCCCTGTAAAATCGACGTAAACGGGTGTATGGCAGCAAGTTGTGATGGAGTGAGGCTGGAATGGTGCTGAAAACACAAGCCCTACTCCGCGAACGCATGCCCTACGCGTTCGCATCATTTTTCAAAGTATGGCCATTCACGCGATCGCGTCAACCACACGACCGCGTCACCCTAAAAATTTGGCAATAAGAGTTTAAAACAGAGAGTTGCGCGAACGCACGGCTGCACTCGCGCCAATCGCACAAATCAGGCCACACGATCGCATGACCCACGCATCCGCGTCACCTGATAATCATCACACACCACGCGATCGCGTGTACCACGCATCCGCGTCCCATATGGCGCACAGCTTATCCAAATCAACCAAATATCTTATCTTTTTCTTCCCCAAATCTAAATCTTTTCTTTCCCTTCTTATTTCCTTCTTCTTCCTTTTCTTACTTTCTTCTTCTTCATCTCTTTAACTTCTCACCCCTTTTCACTTCCATTATATTTCATTTAATTTATTTGCATACTTTTCATTCATTGCATTATTTTCATTGGTGTTAGAGATTTATTTGGGTTATTATTCTCTATATTTTGCTTGTGGATTATTAGAAATTGTTTGACAATTATATATTACTTTTTAAAGGGTTTCTTGCATGTTCAATTTAATACTTTCAACAACTTATTTCCCATGCATGCTATGTGTTTGTGAAAACGTTCGTATGGCATTGTGCACTATTTTTAGATTTCTTTTAATCTACTACTCTGAATGCTTGCTTTTCACAAAGTCATTTTTATATTTTATTAATTAAATATAATTATTAATACAAGCATATTGTTAGTTTGAAAGACTTGGTAATCTAACTTGGACATTAAATGCTTGATCTATGCTACTCATGCCTTTGCCGGCATGTCAATAAATACCTTGCATTTAACTGTCATCACATGCACTTGATATATTTCCATTGATGACTTTTCACATGTAGTCATGGCCATGTGTTAACGTCATTCCTCTTTACTGTGCATTGATTACCACCTTTCCCGTTCTCCTCCTTGCTCTAACCCTTGAAGTTTTAACATCCTTACTCTTTCTCTTTCAGGATGGCCACCAAGAAAGGTAAAGAGAAAGCTACTCCCAGACCACCGGCAAGGAAAGGAACAAAAAGAGCGCTAGCTGCGGAGCCACCCATCCACTTGTACATCTTAGCATGCACCGAGGATGGTGCAATTTTTAAGTGTGGGGAGGTCGATACCGATCTCCGTGGGTTAGTTACTTCTTTTTTTCAACACCAATGTTAATTTGTTAGTTGTTGCATTTGCATGTTTCATTGCATGTTTGTTTGATTTTATGCATTTAGTTACTACTTGGTTGAAAAATAATAAGTTTCCTTCTAGGACCCTATTTTTGAAAAAAAATCACTAATTTAAATTAAAAATTAAAATTTTCTATGTGTTAAATTTGTTTGAAGTTGTATTTGGAACATGGTTTTTGAGCCAAAGAACACACAACCTGTGAGATTTTGAGCTTATTTACATGGTTACATTATTTAACCATAAATTTTATTCTTGTGTGTTTTCTTCTCTATAATTGCAATCTGTGCTTTTTTCCATTCTATATATCCATTATTTAGTGTATTTACATGCTTGCATATGATTGAGGCCATTATTTGTATTTTTGCTCACTTATCCCAAATAAACCCATCTTTTATGCCATCCTTGTTAGCCCCCTTGAGCCTTTTAACCCCCTTCTATTTCATAACCACATTACTAGCCTTAAGCAGAAAAACAAAATAAAAAATCTCAAGTTGAATCCTTGGTTAGCTTAAGATAGATATTGTGTATAATTTAAGTGTGGGAAATTTTATGGGAACATGGGATGATAAAAAAATGTAAAGAATTAAATTGAATAAGTTATTTGAAAATTTGGGAAGCATGCTCATAATAATTAAATTACCACGTGAATTAAAAAAAATTAAGTAATTAAATAAGGGGATACAAAAAAATATTACCCCAAATGCAAAATAAAAAGAATCAATGCACATGGGACAAAATTCAAAAATAAGTTTGATACACGAGCATGTACTACATAAAAAAAAGTTGGGTAGCTAGGTAAAGCATTTTAAATTTTATAAATAGGATGCATGAATATGTGGAAAACACAGTTAATGGGAAGTTAGATTTTGCATTTTAATTGAATGGATTGTCTTAAGTTAGGGGGAAAGTTTATTTTAATTAAGGATTCAGATTTTAGTCCACTTGGCCAAATACAATCCTACCTTGACCCTAACCCCATTACAACCCTTAAAAGACCTCTTGATTTGTGTATTGGTGCATTAAATTTTTGTTGATTGTTAGATGAAATGTTTGCATTGGTATGCTAAATATTTGTTGATTGGTTAGATGAAGAACAAGGTTTAGAAAGCATGACTAGGGAAGAGTAGAGTGATTGACCCTAGACACTTGAGAGACTAGAGTGATACACACTACCAGTGAGAGTTCAATGCTTGATTCTATGTTCCCTGCTTTTATGAGCTATCTTCTTACAAGTTTACTTGTCTTTTATTGTGTAATTTGAATTAGTGTAATTTGATTCATATTTATCTTGGAGAACTTATTTACTTTTAACCAAGTAGTAGAAACATCTTGCATGTAATTGCATTCATATAGATAGGTTGCATTGCATACTCTCTATCATTCTTCTTCACTCCTTTATAGCTTCTCTTGAGCTTAGCATGAGGACATGCTAATGTTTAAGTGCGGGGAGGTTGATAAACCACTATTTTATGGTTTATCTTGTGCTTAATTGAGTGGTTTTTATCAACTCTTTACCCATTTATTCATACTATTCGCATGTTTTACTTTTTCCTTCCTGATTTTGTACTATGATTGAAAACATACTTCTTTGGCTTTTATTTTCTTTTACTTAAATCCTCTCTTATTATCATTCGATGCCTTGATATGTGTGTTAAGTGATTTCAGAGATTACAGGGCAAGAATGGCTCAGAGGATGGAAAGGAAGCATGCAAAAGTGGAAGGAATACAAGAAGTTGAAGAAATTGCCAAAGCTGTCAGCCTAACCTCTTCACACTCAAATGGTCATAACTTGAGCTACAAAGATCCAAATGAGGCGGTTCTAGTTGTGTTGGAAAGCTAACGTCCGGGGCTTAGATTTGATATATAATTTACTCTAGTGGCCGTACAGATAGGCGACGCGAACACATGCTTCACGCGGACACATCGCAGTGACGAAAAACCAGCGTGGCAGATTTTATAACCAACGAATTTTGGGCTGTTTTTGACCCAGTTCTCGGCCCAGAAAACACAGATTAGAGGCTATAAAGTGGGGGAATGCATCCATTCATAGATATCACATTCATAAGTCACACTTTTCATAGTTTAGATGTAGTTTTTGGAGAGGGAGGCTCTCTCCTCTCTCTTAGGATTTAGGATTAGGATTTCTTTTAGGATTAGGATTTCTACTTCTTCATCACAGGTTCAATGTTCCTTTTATTTATTTTCTCAATTTAGTTTATGAACTTTTCATGTTAGGATTTTCTTAATTAATATAATTTAAGGTATTTCAAACTTATGATTGTTTTCTTTTATTTATTATATAAATAATTTAGATTTTTCCCTTTTGGCTTTGGTTGAGTAATTGGTAACACTTGAGTTATCAAACTCAGCAGTTGATTAATATTTGAAGTTTGCTGGTTGATTTGGATCCCTCTAAAGCTAGTCTTTCCTTAAGAGTTGACTAGGACTTGAGGAATCAAATTAATTGGTCCACTTCACTTTTCCTTATTTAGTAAGGGCTAACTAAGTGGGAGCAACGGATAATACTCATCACACCCGATAAGGATAACTAGGATGAGATTTCCAATTCTCATACCTTGCCAAGAAATTTTCTAATTATTAATTTATTTTTCTTATCAATTAAATTATTTGTTCAAATCTTTTCAAAACCCCAAATTTTACCTTTGCATAACCAATAATAAATCATACTTCCCTGCAATTTATTGAGAAGATGACCCGAGATTTAAATACTTTGGTTATCAATTCCAAAGGGGTTTGTTACTTGTGACAACCAAACGTTTGTACGAAAGGATTTTTTGTTGGTTTAGAAGCTATACTTACAACGCGATTATATTTGTGAATTTTTTTACCAACAGGAAATTCGTTCGTCAGTCACAGGATCAAGATGGGCTATGGAGATTCAAGAGTAAGATCATTGTGCCGGATGTTAGGACCTTGTGATAAGATATCTTGAAGGAAGCACACAAGAATGGATTTTCTATTCACCCTAGGAGTACTAAGATGTATAATGATCAAAAGGCTATATTCTGGTGGCCTAGTGATGAGCGGATAATTTATACGCTTTTTGGCATTGCTTTTAGTATGTTTTTAGTATATTTTAGTTAGTTTTTATTACATTTTTTATTAGTTTTTAGTTAAAATTCACTTTTCTGGGATTTACTATGAGTTTGTGTGTTTTTCTGTGATTTTAGGTATTTTCTGGCTGAAATTGAGGGACCTGAGCAAAAATCTGATTTAGAGGCTGAAAAGGACCGCAGACGCTGTTGGATTCTGACCTCCCTGCACTCGAAGTGGATTTTCTGGAGCTACAGAAGCCCAATTGGCGAGCTCTCAATTGCGTTAGAAAGTAGACATCCTGGGCTTTCCAGCAATGTATAATAGTCCATACTTTGCCCGAGATTTGATGGCCCAAACGGGTGTTGCAAATCAGCTTCAGAATTCCCGGCGTTTAACGCCGGAACTGGAACAAAAATTGGAGTTAAACGCCCAAACTGGCA